>NW_027664205.1:0-56425 GCF_963264785.1 Psittacula echo | reverse complement strand
TGGGCTCAATGGGGTCCATGGGGTCCATGGGCTCAATGGGGTCAATGGGGTCCATGGGGTTCATGGGCTCAATGGGGTCAATGGGGTCCGTGGGGTCCATGGGCTCAATGGGGTCAATGGGGTCCGTGGGGTTCATGGGCTCAATGGGGTCAATGGGGTCCATGGGGTCCATGGGCTCAATGGGGTCAATGGGGTCCATGGGGTCCATGGGCTCATGGGGTCAATGGGGTCCATGGGGTTCATGGGCTCAATGGGGTCAATGGGGTCCATGGGGTTCATGGGCTCAATGGGGTCAATGGGTCCATGGGGTTCATGGGCTCAATGGGGTCAATGGGGTCCATGGGGTTCATGGCTCAATGGGGTCAATGGGGTCCATGGGGTTCATGGGCTCAATGGGGTCAATGAGGTCCGTGGGTCATGGGCTCAATGGGGTCAATGGGGTCCATGGGGTTCATGGGCTCAATGGGGTCAATGGGGTCCGTGGGGTTCATGGGCTCAATGGGGTCAATGGGGTCCATGGGGTCCATGGGCTCAATGGGGTCAATGGGGTCCATGGGGTCCATGGGCTCAATGGGGTCAATGGGTCCATGGGGTTCATGGCTCAATGGGGTCAATGGGTCCGTGGGTCCATGGGCTCAATGGGGTCCATGGGCTCAATGGGGTCCATGGGGTCCATGGGTTTCAATGGGGTCCGTGGGGTCCATGGGGTCCATTGGGGTCAATGGGGTCCATGGGGTCCATGGGCTCAATGGGGTCAATGGGGTCCGTGGGGTCCATGGGCTCAATGGGGTCCATGGGGTCCATGGGTTTCAATGGGGTCCGTGGGGTCCATGGGCTCAATGGGGTCATGGGGTCCATGGGGTTCATGGGCTCAATGGGGTCAATGGGGTCCATGGGGGTCCATGGGCTCAATGGGGTCAATGGGTCCATTGGGGGTCCATGGGCTCAATGGGGTCCATGGGGTCCATGGGTTTCAATGGGGTCCGTGGGGTCCATGGGCTGCCCCCTGACCCCGCTGCCCGCAGGCCCTGCTGGTGTTCGTGGCGCTCTCCCTGTGCCGGGACGAGGTTCGCTGGCTCCTGCTGCACTGCGAGCCCGGGGCCCGGCACAAGGCCCCCGAGGAGCTGCCCGGAGAGGTAGGGCCGGGACCGGGCCCGGGACCGGGCCCCCCCCGAGAGCGCCCCCGTGGCCGCGGACAGGGCTCTGAGCGGTGCCACTGCGCTCGCAGCCACCTCGCGAGCTCCTGTTCCTGCTGCAGCGGCTGCGGGCGCTGGTGCGGGGCCACGCGGGGCTCCTGCGGCGCTACCACAGGCGGTACCTGGCGCGCTTCGATGCGCTCCTGCTCAGCGACATCATCCAGGCAGGGCCCCTGCCCTGAGCCACAGCCCCATCCCATCCCCATCCCATCCCCATCCCATCCCCATCCCATCCCCATCCCCATCCCATCCCCATCCCATCCCCATCCCCATCCATCCCCATCCCCATCCCATCCCCATCCCATCCCCATCCCATCCCCATCCCCATCCCCATCCCCATCCCATCCCCATCCCCATCCCATCCCCATCCCATCCCATCCCCATCCCCATCCCATCCCATCCCCATCCCCATCCCCATCCCCATCCCCATCCCCATCCCATCCCCATCCCATCCCCATCCCATCCCCATCCCCATCCCATCCCCATCCCATCCCCATCCCATCCCCATCCATCCCCATCCCCATCCCCATCCCATCCCCATCCCATCCCCATCCCCATCCCCATCCCATCCCCATCGCTCATCCCGGCCGCCATTCCCGGCTCCGCAGAACCTCTCCGTGTGTCCCGAGGAGGAATCCGTCATCCTCTCGTCCTTCGTCAGCTCCCTCTCGGGCTCTCCCGCTTCAGGAGGGTATGGACCATCCCGTGCCCCCCCCGAGACCAATGCCCCCCCCGGCCCTGCCCGGGCCCTGATGTGGCCCCCCCCATCTCTCCTCCCAGCTGAGGACAAGGAGCCCTTGGATTTCACCCCGCTCCGCCTGGACTGGTTCCGGCTCCAGGTGCTGGCCCTGGCCCTCTCCTTGGCCCTGTCCCCATCCCCATCCCCATCCTTGGTCCCATTCCTGTCCTCATCCCCTTCCTCTCTCCCCATCCCTTTCCCTCTCCTTGGCCCTGTCCCAGTCCCAGTCTCCATCCTTGCTCCCATCCCTGTCCCCATCCCAGACTGCATCCTTGCTCCCATTCAGGTGCCAATCTCCTTCCCTTCCACTGTCCCCATCCCCATCTCTGTCCCTGTCATCCCCTTCCTTATTCCCCATTCCTTTCCCTCTCCTTGTCCCTGTCCCTGCCCCCACCCCAAACTCCATCCCTGTCCCCATCCCAATCACCATCCTTGTCCCATCCCCATCCCATCCTTGTCCCATCCCCATCCCCATCCTTGTCCCATCCCTGTCCCCATTCCCATCCCCATCCTAATCCCCATCCTTGTCCCATCCTTGTCCCCATCCCCATCCCCATCCTTGTCCATCCCTGTCCCCATCCCCATCCCCATCCTAATCCCCATCCTTGTCCCATCCTTGTCCCATCCTTGTCCCATCCCCATCCCCATCCCATCCCCATCCCCATCCCATCCCCATCCCATCCCATCCCCATCCTAATCCCCATCCTTGTCCAATCCTTGTCCATCCGATCCCCATCCCATCCCCATCCCCATCCTTGTCCCATCCTTGTCCCATCCCCATCCCCATCCCATCCCCATCCCCATCCCCATCCCCATCCCATCCCCATCCCCATCCCCATCCCATCCCCATCCCCATCCCCATCCCATTCCCCATCCCCATCCCCATCCCCATCCCATCCCCATCCCCATCCCCATCCCCATCCCATCCCATCCATCCCCATCCCATCCCCATCCCATCCCCATCCCCATCCCATCCCCATCCCATCCCATCCCATCCCCATCCCATCCCATCCCCATCCCATCCCCATCCCATCCCATCCCATCCCATCCCATCCCCATCCCATCCCCATCCCCATCCCATCCCATCCCCGATCCCCAGTCCCCATCCCATCCCATCCCCATCCCCATCCCATCCCCATCCCATCCCCATCCCATCCCCATCCCATCCCCATCCCATCCCATCCCATCCCCATCCCCATCCCCATCCCCATCCCCATCCCCATCCCATCCCCATCCCATCCCCATCCCATCCCCATCCCCATCCCCATCCCATCCCCATCCCCATCCCATCCCCATCCCATCCCCATCCCCATCCCATCCCCATCCCCATCCCATCCCCATCCCCATCCCATCCCCCATCCCCATCCCCATCCCATCCCCATCCCATCCCCATCCCCATCCCCATCCCCATCCCATCCCCATCCCCATCCCATCCCCATCCCCATCCCCATCCCATCCCATCCCCATCCCATCCCCATCCCCATCCCATCCCATCCCCCATCCCCATCCCCATCCCCATCCCATCCCCATCCCATCCCATCCCCATCCCATCCCCATCTCCATCCCCATCCCATCCCCATTCCCATCCCCATCCCATCCCCATCCCATCCCATCCCCATCCCCATCCCCCATCCCCATCCCCATCCCATCCCATCCCCATCCCATCCCCATCCCCATCCCCATCCCCATCCCATCCCCATCCCCATCCCCATCCCATCCCCATCCCCATCCCATCCCCATCCCCATCCCCATCCCCATCCCATCCCCATCCCCATCCCCATCCCCATCCCATCCCCATCCCCATCCCATCCCCATCCCCATCCCCATCCCCATCCCCCATCCCATCCCCATCCCCATCCCCATCCCCATCCCCATCCCCATCCCATCCCCATCCCCATCCCCATCCCCATCCCCATCCCCATCCCCATCCCATCCCCATCCCATCCCATCCCCCATCCCCATCCCCATCCCCATCCATCCCCATCCCATCCCCATCCCCATCCCCATCCCCATCCCATCCCCATCCCCATCCCCATCCCCATCCCATCCCCATCCCCATCCCATCCCCATCCCCATCCCCATCCCATCCCCATCCCATCCCCATCCCCATCCCATCCCCATCCCCATCCCCATCCCCATCCCCATCCCCATCCCCATCCCCATCCCCATCCCCATCCCCATCCCCATCCCATCCCCATCCCATCCCATCCCCATCCCATCCCATCCCCATCCCATCCATCCCATCCCATCCCATCCCCATCCCATGTCCCCCTTTGTCCCCCCAGGCCTACACGAGCGTGGCCAGGGCCGCGCTGCCGCTGGCCTCGCACCCGGCCGTGGCTCGGGCCATGAACCTCATCGTGTTCCACACCAAGCTCCTGGACTCGCTCGAGGGGCTCCTGGACGAGGGTCTCCCGACCTCTCCGAGCTCTGGTGAGCCCCAGCCCCCCAGAGCGGGGGGGCCCCACCGCATCCGGACCCACGGACATGGGGGAGCACGGGGCGCAGGGGAGACACATCCCATCCTTGCCCCCATCCCTGCCCCCATCCCTGCCCCCATCTCCTGCCCCCATCCCTGCCCCCATCCCTGCCCCATCCCAGCCCCATCCCCTGCCCCCATCCTGCCCCATCCCTGCCCATCCCTGCCCCATCCCTGCCCCATCCCTGCCCCATCCCTGCCCCCATCCCTGCCCCCATCCCTGCCCCCATCCCTGCCCCCATCCTGCCCCCATCCTGCCCCCATCCCTGCCCCCATCCCTCCCCCATCCCTGCCCCATCCCTGCCCCCATCCCTGCCCCATCCCTGCCCCCATCCCTGCCCCATCCCTGCCCCATCCCTGCCCCATCCCTGCCCCATCCCTGCCCCCATCCTGCCCCATCCCTGCCCCATCCCTGCCCCCATCCCTGCCCATCCCTGCCCCATCCCTGCCCCCATCCCTGCCCCCATCCCTGCCCCCATCCCTGCCCCCATCCCTGCCCCATCCCTGCCCCCATCCCTGCCCCCATCCCTGCCCCATCCCTGCCCCCATCCCTGCCCCATCCCAACCCCATCCCTGCCCCCCTGCAGCTTCTTCCCTCGCCCCACGGAGCGCATGTTCCTGCTGAGCCTGGAGGAGCCCTCTCTGCTCCGCTACAGCCTCGCCTTCCCCCTGCTCTGCAGCCACTTCTCGCGCTGCCCCCACCCCATGTGCCCCGAAGAGGTGGGTCCTGCCCATGGGCACGCTCCGGGGGGGGGCCCCCATGGCCACCCCTCGCCCTGGACCCCCCTTTGTCCCCTTGCAGTACCCGCCGCTGGAGGCCGCGGCGCTGGCCTCGTGCCGGCGCTTCCTGGAGGAGCTGGCTCGCCAGGCCAGCGCCTGCCTCCTGGACGCTTGCGCGGCGCAGCACCAGCTCAGCGAGCAGGTGAGGGCCTCCATGGCCTGCAAGGGGGCCTCCGGCGCTTGAGGTCTCCGTCGCCTTCGGGGCCGTGGCGTCGGGGCCCCGCGGGAGGGGTTGCGTCGGGCGGCGCCTCCAAGCTCCATGGGCAGGGACCCCTTCCGCCGGAGCCCCTGGCTCCAGCCTGGCCCTCGAGAGCCGGGGCAGCCCCAGCTTCTCCCTTCAGCCCCCTGCCCACCAGGCAGGAGCCTCGGGTGCCTTCGGGTTCCCCATGGCCTTTTGGGGGCCCTGCAGCCTCTTGGAGCCCTGTGGTCTCCCTGAGCTCCATTGGGAGAGCGATGGCTCCCCCCCCGCCTCTGCTCCTGGAGGTGCTGCCCGGCTCGGAGCCCTGACCCGCGTCCCTCAGCTGCTGCCCAAGCACTGCGCCTCCAGCATCAGCAAGGCCCGGGGCAAGAAGAGCCCCCAAGCAAGCAGCCAAGAAAGGGGAAGCCGAGAGGGAGAAACCAGGGGCTGAGAGCCAGAGGAAGGACAGACCTTGAGCACCAAGTGAGGGCCAGCGGGGAGGGCAAGGGGATGGCGGGCACCGGGCACTGGGGATGGGGAGGGGATGGTGGGGATGGGGAGGGGATGGTGGGGATGGGGAGGGGATGGTGGGGATGGGGAGGGGATGGTGGGGATGGGGAGGGGATGGTGGGGATGGGGAGGGGATGGTGGGGATGGGGAGGGGATGGTGGGGATGGGGAGGGGATGGTGGGGATGGGGAGGGGATGGTGGGGATGGGGAGGGGATGGTGGGGATGGGGAGGGGATGGTGGGGATGGGGATGGGGATGGTGGGGATGGGGAGGGGATGGTGGGGATGGGGAGGGGATGGTGGGGATGGGGAGGGGATGGTGGGGATGGAGAGGGGATGGTGGGGATGGGGAGGGGATGGTGGGGATGGGGAGGGGATGGTGGGGATGGGGAGGGGATGGTGGGGATGGGGAGGGGATGGTGGGGATGGGGAGGGGATGGTGGGGATGGAGAGGGGATGGTGGGGATGGGGAGGGGATGGTGGGGATGGGGAGGGGATGGTGGGGATGGGGATGGGGATGGTGGGGATGGGGAGGGGATGGTGGGGATGGGGAGGGGATGGTGGGGATGGGGAGGGGATGGTGGGGATGGGGAGGGGGATGGTGGGGATGGAGAGGGGATGGTGGGGATGGGGAGGGGATGGGGGGAGGGGAGGGGATGGTGGGGATGGGGAGGGGATGGTGGGCCCCAGGCCCTGGGGATGACCACGCTGTGCCGTGGGGCCGTGGTGTGCCCAAGGGGCTGTCCCACGGGGCTGTGTGGGGCTGAGGGCTCCTGTCCCCCCCCCAGCATGGACAAACTGCACCAGACCCTGTCCGAGCTGGCCCTGAGCTTCAGCCACGCGCCCTCCTTCACCGTCTTCGGGCACACGGTGACACCGGGCGAGTACCTGGGCAGGCACCTGGAGACCCGGCTCAGCCGGTGGGGGACCGCGCCATGGCCATGGGGGACACCCAACAGCGGCCTTTGGGCATCCCCATCCCCATCCCATCCCATCCCCATCCCATCCCCATCCCCATCCCATCCCATCCCATCCCATCCCCATCCCCATCCCCATCCCCATCCCCATCCCCATCCCCATCCCCATCCCATCCCCATCCCATCCCCATCCCATCCCCATCCCCATCCCATCCCATCCCCATCCCATCCCCATCCCCATCCCATCCCCATCCCCATCCCATCCCCATCCCCATCCCCATCCCCATCCCCATCCCATCCCTCCCCATCCCCATCCCCATCCCCATCCCCATCCCCATCCCCATCCCCATCCCCATCCCCATCCCCATCCCCATCCCCATCCCATCCCATCCCCATCCCATCCCATCCCCATCCCATCCATCCCCATCCCATCACCATCCCATCCCCATCCCATCCCCATCCTTATCCCCATCCCCATCCCCCATCCCATCCCCATCCTTATCCCCATCCCCATCCCCATCCCCATCCCCCATCCCCATCCCCATCCCATCCCCATCCCCATCCCATCCCCATCCCCATCCCCATCCCCATCCCATCCCCATCCCCATCCCATCCCCATCCCCATCCCATCCTCATCCCATCCCATCCCCATCCATCCCATCCCCATCCCATCCCCATCCCCATCCCATCCCATCCATCCCCATCCCACCCCCATCCCACCCCCATCCCCATCCCCATCCCCATCCCCATCCCATCCCCATCCCACCCCCATCCCCATCCCCATCCCCATCCCCATCCCCATCCCATCCCCATCCCCATCCCCATCCCCATCATCCCATCCCCATCCCCATCCCATCCCATCCCCATCCCCATCCCCATCCCGATCCCATCCCCATCCCCTCCCCATCCCCATCCCCTCCCCATCCCCATCCCCTCCCCATCCCCATCCCCATCCCATCCCATCCCCATCCCCATCCCATCCCATCCCCATCCCATCCCCATCCCATCCCCATCCCATCCCCATCCCATCCCCATCCCCATCCCCATCCCATCCCCATCCCCATCCCCATCCCATCCCCATCCCGATCCTATCCCCATCCCCATCCCCATCCCATCCCATCCCCATCCCCATCCCCATCCCATCCCCATCCCCATCCCCATCCCATCCCCATCCCATCCCCATCCCCATCCCATCCCCATCCCCATCCCCATCCCCATCCCATCCCCATCCCCATCCCATCCCCATCCCCATCCCATCCCCATCCCATCCCCATCCCATCCCCATCCCCATCCCATCCCCATCCCCATCCCCATCCCATCCCCATCCCCATCCCATCCCCATCCCATCCCCATCCCATCCCCATCCATGTCCCCACAGGGCCATCGTGGCCATGGCAGGCTACAACCAGGCCACGCAGGAGGTGGCTCGGCCCTCGGAGGTGCTGGTGGGGCTCAGCTCCTACGTGGCCTCCATCCAGTCCTTGGGCCGGTTCCTGGGCTTGGACCCGGGGCGCATCATCCGCAGCGTCCTCCTGCAGCAGACGCAGCCCCGCGATGGGGCCGGGGAGCCCACGCTCACCACCATCTACACCAACTGGTGGGTCCTGCCCCATGGCGTGCCCTGGGGGGCACGGGGGGGCCCGGTGCCCGCGTCCATGGGCGCATGGAGGGGTTCAACCAGGCAAAGAGCCGCGTTCTGCATTGCCTTGGAGCCCACCCCTTCCATTGGAGCAGCTTGCTCCAAAGCCCTGTGTCCAACCTGCCCCAGGGAGGGGGCACCAGAGCCCTAGGGAGAGCTCCAGGCTTGGGGACGCTGCGCATGGGAAAGGAGCGGGATTGATGGAGCTCAGCAGGAGCTCGTGGCCAAGGGCAGGGATCGTGCCCCTCGGGTCCTGAGCTCGGCGCTGAGCCCCTCACTGCAACAGAGACCTTGAGGGGCTGGAGCCGGAGCAGGGCAATGGGGCTGGAGCGGGGCCTGCAGCACAAGAGATGGGGCCTGGGGGGAGCGGAGGGGGAAGAGCGGGCTCAGGGGGGACCTCACGGCTCCCTGACGGGGCGATGGAGCCAGGCTCTGCTCTGCTCCGAGGGATGGGGAAGAGGAACCGGCCTCAGGCTGCACCAGGGCAGGTTCAGGCGGAGCTGAGGAGCAATCCCTGCCCACCCCCGCCATCCCCTGCCCATCCCCAATGTTTGATGCCACCATCCCCTGCCCATCCCCAATGTTTGATGCCCACCATCCCCTCTCCATCCCCAGTGTTTGATGCCCACCATCCCCTCTCCATCCCCAGTGTTTGATGCCCACCATCCCCTGCCCATCCCCAATGTTTGATGCCCACCATCCCCTCTCCATCCCCAGTGTTTGATGCCCACCATCCCCTGCCCATCCCCAATGTTTGATGCCACCATCCCCTGCCCATCCCCAATGATTGATGCCCACCATCCCCTCTCCATCTCCAATGTTTGATGCCCACCATCCCCTGCCCATCCCCAATGTTTGATGCCACCATCCCCTGCCCATCCCCAATGATTGATGCCCACCATCCCCTCTCCATCCCCAATGTTTGATGCCACCATCCCCTGCCCATCCCCAATGTTTGATGCCCACCATCCCCTGCCCATCCCCAATGTTTGATGCCCACCATCCCCTCTCCATCCCCAATGTTTGATGCCACCATCCCCTCTCCATCCCCAATGTTTGATGCCCACCATCCCCTCTCCATCCCCAATGTTTGATGCCCACCATCCCCTCTCCATCCCCAATGTTTGATGCCCACCATCCCCTCTCCATCCCCAATGTTTGATGCCCACCATCCCCTCTCCATCCCCAATGTTTGATCCCCACCATCCCCTCTCCATCCCCAATGTTTGATGCCACCATCCCCTCTCCATCCCCAGTGTTTGATGCCCACCATCCCCTCTCCATCCCCAATGTTTGATGCCCACCATCCCCTCTCCATCCCCAATGTTTGACGCCCACCATCCCCTCTCCATCCCCAATGTTTGATGCCACCATCCCCTCTCCATCCCCAGTGTTTGATGCCCACCATCCCCTCTCCATCCCCAGTGTTTGATGCCCACCATCCCCTCTCCATCCCCAATGTTTGATGCCCACCATCCCCTCTCCATCCCCAATGTTTGATGCCCACCATCCCCTCTCCATCCCCAATGTTTGATGCCCACCATCCCCTCTCCATCCCCAATGTTTGATGCCCACCATCCCCTCTCCATCCCCAATGTTTGATGCCCACCATCCCCTCTCCATCCCCAATGTTTGATGCCCACCATCCCCTCTCCATCCCCAGTGTTTGATGCCCACCATCCCCTCTCCATCCCCAGTGTTTGATGCCCACCATCCCCTCTCCATCCCCAGTGTTTGATGCCCACCATCCCCTCTCCATCCCCAATGTTTGATGCCCACCATCCCCTGCCCATCCCCAATGTTTGATGCCCACCATCCCCTCTCCATCCCCAATGTTTGATGCCCACCATCCCCTCTCCATCCCCAATGTTTGATGCC
Organism: Psittacula echo; assembly: GCF_963264785.1. NCBI lineage: Eukaryota > Metazoa > Chordata > Aves > Psittaciformes > Psittacidae > Psittacula > Psittacula echo. Next base: position 46,110 of record NW_027664205.1, on the reverse strand, counting down.
ACCATCCCCTGCCCATCCCCAATGTTTGATCCCCACCATCCCCTCTCCATCCCCAATGTTTGATGCCACCATCCCCTCTCCATCCCCAATGTTTGATGCCACCATCCCCTCTCCATCCCCAATGTTTGATGCCCACCATCCCCTGCCCATCCCCAATGTTTGATGCCCACCATCCCCTCTCCATCCCCAATGTTTGATGCCCACCATCCCCTCTCCATCCCCAGTGTTTGATGCCCACCATCCCCTGCCCATCCCCAATGTTTGATGCCCACCATCCCCTCTCCATCCCCAATGTTTGATGCCCACCATCCCCTCTCCATCCCCTCTCCATCCCCTTGGTGCTCACCCTCCTGTTCCCCCCCGTCAATCCCTGCCGCTCGCAGGTACCTGGAGGCTCTGCTGCGCCGCGCCAGCACCGGAGCCCTCGTCCTGGCGCCCTCCCTGCAGGCGTTCACGGCGGGGCCGCGCGAGGCAGAGCCCGGCTTCAGCGCCGCTGAGTTCTCGGATGTGAGCGGTGAGGATGTGTCCCCATCCACCCTTGTCCCCATCCACCCTTGTCCCCATCCACCCTTGTCCCCATCCACCCTTGTCCCCATCCTTGTCCCCATCCATCCTTATCCCCATCCTTGTCCCCATCCATCCTTATCCCCATCCTTGTCCCCATCCATCCTTATCCCCATCCTTATCCCCATCCTTGTCCCCATCCATCCTTATCCCCATCCTTGTCCCCATCCATCCTTATCCCCATCCTTGTCCCCATCCATCCTTATCCCCATCCTTGTCCCCATCCACCCTTGTCCCCATCCATCCTTATCCCCATCCTTGTCCCCATCCATCCTTATCCCCATCCTTGTCCCCATCCTTATCCCCATCCTTGTCCCCATCCATCCTTATCCCCATCCTTGTCCCCATCCATCCTTATCCCCATCCTTGTCCCCATCCATCCTTATCCCCATCCTTGTCCCCATCCATCCTTATCCCCATCCTTGTCCCCATCCATCCTTATCCCCATCCTTGTCCCCATCCATCCTTATCCCCATCCTTATCCCCATCCTTATCCCCATCCTTGTCCCCATCCTTGTCCCCATCCTTGTCCCCATCCATCCTTGTCCCCATCCTTGTCCCCATCCATCCTTGTCCCCATCCTTGTCCCCATCCATCCTTGTCCCCATCCTTGTCCCCATCCATCCTTATCTCCATCCATCCTTGTCCCCATCCTTGTCCCCATCCTTGTCCCCATCCTTGTCCCCATCCATCCTTGTCCCCATCCATCCTTATCCCCATCCTTGTCCCCATCCATCCTTGTCCCCATCCATCCTTGTCCTCATCCTTGTCTCCATCCTTATCCCCATCTGTCGTTATCCCCATCCATCCTTATCCCCATCCATCCTTCTCCCCATCCTTGTCCCCATCCATCCTTGTCCCCATCCTTGTCCCCATCCTTATCCCCATCCTTGTCTCCATCCTTGTCCCCATCCTTGTCCCCATCCATCCTTCTCCCCATCCTTGTCCCCATCCATCCTTATCCCCATCCTTGTCCCCATCCTTATCCCCATCCTTGTCCCCATCCATCCTTGTCCCCATCCTTGTCCCCATCCATCCTTATCCCCATCCTTGTCCCCATCCATCCTTGTCCCCATCCTTGTCCCCATCCATCCTTGTCCCCATCCTTGTCCCCATCCATCCTTGTCCCCATCCTTGTCCCCATCCATCCTTGTCCCCATCCTTGTCCCCATCCATCCTTGTCCCCATCCTTGTCCCCATCCATCCTTATCCCCATCCTTGTCCCCATCCATCCTTATCCCCATCCTTGTCCCCATCCATCCTTATCCCCATCCTTGTCCCCATCCATCCTTATCCCCATCCTTGTCCCCATCCATCCTTGTCCCCATCCTTGTCCCCAACCACCCTTGTCCCATCCCATCCCTGCAGAGATGCGGGCGCTGGCCGAGCTCCTGGGGCCCTATGGGATGCAGTTCCTGAGTGACAACCTCCTGTGGCACGTGGGCTCCCAGGTCACCGAGCTCAAGGTGGGGCCGGGCCCTGCCCCCGGGGCTGGGGCTGGTACCCAGGGGGCGATGGGGGGGGCTCAGGGTGCGATGGGGGGGGCTGAGGGGGCGATGGGGGGGGGCTCAGGGTGCGATGGGGCCGTGCCCAGGGTGCGATGGGGAGGGCTCAGGGTGCGATGGGGGGGGCTCAGGGTGCGATGGGGGGGGCTCAGGGTGTGATGGGGGGGGCTCAGGGTGCGATGGGGCCATGCCCAGGGTGCGATGGGGAGGGCTCAGGGTGCGATGGGGCCGTGCCCAGGGGGCGATGGGGCCGTGCCGGTGCCAGCGGCCCCGTGTGCCCCACAGAAGCTGGTCTCGGAGAACATGGATGCGCTGGTGCAGCTCCGCTGCAGCTTCCACAGGCCAGAGGAGATGGGGGCTCTGCTGCCGCGGCTGACGTGTGAGGCACGGGGGCACGGGGGCGGGCACGGGCCTGTGCATGCGTGTGCATGCGTGTGCATGGGTGTGCATACGTGTACATAGGTGTGCATATGTGTACACACGTGTACATACATGTGCATAAGTGTGCATGTGTGATACGTGTATGTGCATGTATGTACATATATGCACATACATGTACATATATGTGCATAAGTGTACATGCGTGTGCATACATGTACATATGTGTGCATACGTGTACATACATATACATACGTGTGCATACATGTACATATGTGTGCATACATATACATACGTGTGCATACATGTACATACGTGTGCATGTGTGTACATACGTGTGCATGCATGTACATACGTGCGCATGCATGTACATACGTGTGCATACATGTACACATGTGTGCATACATGTGCATGAGTGTGCATACGTGTACATACGCGTACACACATGTACATACGTGCACATACGTGTACATACGTGCACATACGTGTACACACGTGTACATACATGTGCATGAGTGTGCATACGTGTACATACATGCACACACATGTACATACGTGCACATACATGTACACACGTGCACATACATGTGCATGAGTGTGCATACGTGTACATACGTGCACACACATGTACATACGTGCACATACGTGCACATACATGTACACACGAGTACATACTTGTACATGCATGTGCACACGCGTGTCCCGCAGCGGCCGAGAACGTCCTCAAGCGCATGACCATCATCGGCGAGATCCTGAGCTTCCGCGCCTTGGCCCAGCAGGGCCTGCGGGAGGTGGGTGCCCCCCAGCCAGGGGATCCCCACCCCATGGGACCTCCAACCCATGGGACCCCCAACCATGGGACCCCCAACCCATGGGACCCCCAACCCATGGGACCTCCAACCATGGGACCCCCAACCCATGGGACCTCCAACCCATGGGACCCCCAACCATGGGACCCCCAACCCATGGGACCCCCAACCATGGGACCTCCAACCCATGGGACCCCCAACCCATGGGACCCCCAACCCATGGGACCTCCAACCATGGGACCCCCAACCCATGGGACCCCCAACCCATGGGACCCCCAACCATGGGACCCCCAACCCATGGGACCTCCAACCCATGGGACCCCCAACCATGGGACCCCCAACCCATGGGACCCCCAACCCATGGGACCCCCAACCATGGGACCCCCAACCATGGGACCTCCAACCATGGGACCCGCAACCCATGGGATCCCCAACCATGGGACCCCCAACCCATGGGACCCCCAACCATGGGACCCCCAACCCATGGGACCCCCAACCCATGGGACCTCCAACCATGGGACCCCCAACCCATGGGACCCCCAACCCATGGGACCCCCAACCCATGGGACCCCCAACCATGAGACCCCCAACCCATGGGACCCCCAACCCATGGGACCCCCAACCCATGGGACCTCCAACCCATGGGACCCCCAACCATGGGACCTCCAACCATGGGACCCCCAACCCATGGGACCCCCAACCCATGGGACCCCCAACCATGGGACCCCCAACCCATGGGACCTCCAACCATGGGACCTCCAACCATGGGACCCCCAACCCATGGGACCTCCAACCCATGGGACCCCCAACCCATGGGACCCCCAACCCATGGGACCTCCAACCATGGGACCCCCAACCCATGGGACCTCCAACCATGGGACCTCCAACCCATGGGATCCCCAACCATGGGACCCCCAACCCATGGGACCCCCAACCCATGGGACCCCCAACCATGGGACCCCCAACCCATGGGACCCCCAACCCATGAGACCCCCAACCATGGGACCCCCAACCCATGGGACCTCCAACCATGGGACCTCCAACCCATGGGATCCCCAACCATGGGACCCCCAACCCATGGGACCCCCAACCCATGGGACCCCCAACCCATGGGACCTCCAACCCATGGGAACCCAACCCATGGGACCCCCAACCCATGGGACCCCCAACCCATGGGACCTCCAACCATGGAACCCCCAACCCATGGGACCCCCAACCCATGGAACCCCCAACCCATGGGACCCCCAACCATGGGACCCCCAACCATGGGACCTCCAACCCATGGGACCCCCAACCCATTGGACCTCCAACTCATGGGACCCCCAACCCATGGAACCCCCAACCATGGGACCCCCAACCCATGGGACCTCCAACCCATGGGACCCCCAACCCATGTGACCCCCAACCATGGGACCCCCAACCATGGGACCCCCAACCCATGGGACCTCCAACCCATGGGACCCCCAACCCATGGGACCTCCAACCCATGGGACCCCCAACCCATGGGACCCCCAACCATGGGACCCCCAACCATGAGACCCCCAACCCATGGGACCCCCAACCCATGGGACCTCCAACCCATGGGACCCCCAACCATGGGACCCCTAACCCATGGGACCCCCAACCATGGGACCCCCAACCCATGGGACCCCCAACCCATGGGACCTCCAACCATGGGACCCCCAACCCATGGGACCCCCAACCCATGGGACCCCCAACCCATGGGACCTCCATCCATGGGACCTCCATCCATGGGACCTCCAACCCATGGGACCCCCAACCCATGGGACCTCCAACCCATGGGACCCCCAACCATGGGACCTCCAACCATGGGACCCCCAACCCATGGGACCTCCAACCCATGGGACCCCCAACCCATGGGACCCCCAACCATGGGACTTCCAACCCATGGGACCCCCAACCATGGGACCCCCAACCATGGGACCCCCAAGCCATTGGACCCCCAACCATGGGACCCCCAACCATGGGACCTCCAACCCATGGGACCCCCAACCATGGGACCCCCAACCCATGGGACCCCCAACCATGGGACCCCCAACCATGGGACCCCCAACCATGGGACCTCCAACCATGGGACCCCCAACCATGGGACCTCCAACCATGGGACCCCCAACCCATGGGACCCCCAACCATGGGACCCCCAAGCCATTGGACCCCCAAGCCATGGGACCCCCAACCATGGGACCCCCAACCCATGGGACCCCCAACCATGGGACCCCCAAGCCATTGGACCCCCAACCCATGGGACCCCCAACCCATGGGACCTCCAACCCATGGGACCTCCAACCCATGGGACCCCCAACCATGGGACCCCCAACCCATGGGACCCCCAACCCATGGGACCTCCAACCCATGGGACCCCCAACCATGGGACCCCCAACCATGGGACCCCCAACCCATGGGACCCCCAACCCATGGGACCTCCAACCATGGGACCCCCAACCATGGGACCCCCAACCCATGGGACCCCCAACCCATGGGACCCCAACCCATGGGACCCCCAACCCATGGGACCTCCAACCCATGGGACCCCCAACCATGGGACCCCCAACCATGGGACCCCCAACCATGGGACCTCCAACCCATGGGACCCCCAACCATGGGACCCCCAACCCATGGGACCTCCAACCCATGGGACCCCCAACCCATGGGACCCCCAACCCATGGGATCCCCAACCATGGGACCCCCAACCCATGGGACCCCCAACCATGGGACCCCCAACCCATTGGACCTCCAACCATGGGACCCCCAACCCATGGGATCCCCAACCATGGGACCCCCAACCCATGGGACCCCCAACCCATGGGGCCCCCAACCATGGGACCTCCAACCATGGGACCCCCAACCCATGGGACCCCCAACCATGGGACCCCCAACCATGGGACCTCCAACCCATGGGACCCCCAACCATGGGACCCCCAACCCATGGGACCCCCAACCATGGGACCCCCAACCATGGGACCCCCAACCATGGGACCTCCAACCCATGGGACCCCCAACCATGGGACCCCCAACCCATGGGACCCCCAACCATGGGACCTCCAACCCATGGGACCCCCAACCATGGGACCCCCAACCATGGGACCCCCAACCATGGGACCTCCAACCCATGGGACCCCCAACCATGGGACCCCCAACCATGGGACCTCCAACCCATGGGACCCCCAACCATGGGACCCCCAACCCATGGGACCCCCAACCCATGGGACCTCCAACCCATGGGACCTCCAACCCATGGGACCCCCAACCCATGGGACCTCCAACCATGGGACCCCCAACCCATGGGACCTCCAACCCATGGGACCCCCAACCCATGGGACCCCCAACCATGGGACCTCTAACCCATGGGATCCCCAACCATGGGATCCCCAACCCATGGGACCCCCAACCATGGGACCTCCAACCCATGGGACCCCCAACCATGGGACCCCCAACCATGGGACCCCCAACCCATGGGACCCCCAACCCATGGGACCCCCAACCATGGGACCTCCAACCCATGGGACCTCCAACCCATGGGACCCCCAACCATGGGACCCCCAACCCATGGGACCCCCAACCATGGGACCTCCAACCCATGGGACCTCCAACCCATGGGACCCCCAACCATGGGACCCCCAACCATGGGACCTCCAACCATGGGACCCCCAAGCCATTGGACACCCAACCATGGGACCCCCAACCATGGGACCCCCAACCATGGGACCTCCAACCCATGGGACCTCCAACCATGGGACCTCCAACCCATGGGACCCCCAACCCATGGGACCTCCAACCCATGGGACCTCCAACCATGGGACCTCCAACCCATGGGACCCCCAACCCATGGGACCCCCAACCCATGGGACCCCCAACCATGGGACCCCCAACCATGGGACCCCCAACCATGGGACCTCCAACCATGGGACCCCCAAGCCATTGGACACCCAACCATGGGACCCCCAACCATGGGACCTCTAACCCATGGGACCCCCAACCATGGGACCCCCAACCCATGGGACCCCCAACCATGGGACCCCCAACCATGGGACCCCCAACCATGGGACCTCCAACCATGGGACCCCCAAGCCATTGGACACCCAACCATGGGACCCCCAACCATGGGACCCCCAACCATGGGACCTCCAACCCATGGGACCTCCAACCATGGGACCTCCAACCCATGGGACCCCCAACCATGGGACCTCCAACCCATGGGACCTCCAACCCATGGGACCCCCAACCATGGGACCCCCAACCATGGGACCTCCAACCATGGGACCCCCAAGCCATGGGACCCCCAACCCATGGGACCCCCAACCCATGGGACCTCCAACCCATGGGACCTCCAACCATGGGACCTCCAACCCATGGGACCTCCAACCATGGGACCTCCAACCATGGGACCCCCAACCATGGGACCTCCAACCCATGGGACCTCCAACCATGGGACCTCCAACCATGGGACCCCCAACCATGGGACCCCCAACCCATGGGACCTCCAACCCATGGGACCTCCAACCATGGGACCCCCAAGCCATTGGACACCCAACCCATGGGACCCCCATCCCATGGGACCCCCAACCCATTGGACACCCAATGGATGGGACCTTCCACCACGGCAACACCACGCATGGACCCCGCACCCTGTGGAGCAGCCGCCCTCCCTCCGCAGGTCTTGTCCCGCCGCTGCCCCTTCCTGATGGGCCCCATCGAGTGTCTGACGGACGCTGTGAGCCCGGACACCGACATCCAGGTGGGACGGGGCCGCGATGCTGCCCCTGGTGCTGCCCTGCGGGTCCCCAGCCCTGACCCCCGTGTCCCCTGCGTCCCCTCAGGACACCCTGAGCATCTTCGAGCTGGCGTCGGCTGCAGGCATCCCATGCGAGGTGGACCCCGCGCTGGTCAAGGTCCTCGCTGGCAGCAAGACGGGTACTGCTGGGTACCATTGGGTACTGCTGGGTACCATTGGGTACTGCTGGGTACTGCTGGGTACTTCTGGGTACCGCTGGGTACTGCTGGGTACTGCTGGGTATCATTGGGTACCGCTGGGTACTGCTGGGTATCATTGGGTACTGCTGGGTACCGCTGGGTACTTCTGGGTACCGCTGGGTACTGCTGGGTATCATTGGGTACTGCTGGGTATCATTGGGTACTGCTGGGTACCGCTGGGTACTGCTGGGTACCATTGGGTACCGCTGGGTACCGCTAGGTACTGCTGGGTACCGCTGGGTACCGCTGGGTACTGCTGGGTATCGCTGGGTACTGCTGGGTATCATTGGGTACTGCTGGGTATCATTGGGTACTGCTGGGTACCGCTGGGTACTGCTGGGTATCATTGGGTACCGCTGGGTACCGCTGGGTATCATTGGGTACTGCTGGGTACCGCTGGGTACTGCTGGGTATCATTGGGTACCGCTGGGTACCGCTGGGTATCATTGGGTACCGCTGGGTACTGCTGGGTATCATTGGGTACTGCTGGGTACCGCTGGGTACTGCTGGGTACCGCTGGGTACCGCTGGGTATCATTGGGTACTGCTGGGTATCATTGGGTACTGCTGGGTACCGCTGGGTACCGCTGGGTACCGCTGGGTACCGCTGGGTATCATTGGGTACCGCTGGGTACTGCTGGGTACCGCTGGGTACTGCTGGGTATCGCTCGGTACCATTGGGCACCGCTGGGTACCGCTGGGTACTGCTGGGTATCATTGGGTACTGCTGGGTACCGCTGGGTACTGCTGGGTACCATTGGGTACTGCTGGGTACCGCTGGGTACTGCTGGGTACCGCTGGGTACCGCTGGGTATCATTGGGTACTGCTGGGTATCATTGGGTACCGCTGGGTATCATTGGGTACTGCTGGGTATCATTGGGTACCGCTGGGTACTGCTGGGTATCATTGGGTGCCGCTGGGTACTGCTGGGTATCATTGGGTACTGCTGGGTACCGCTGGGTACTGCTGGGTACCATTGGGTACTGCTGGGTACCGCTGGGTACTGCTGGGTACCGCTGGGTATCATTGGGTACTGCTGGGTATCATTGGGTACTGCTGGGTACTGCTGGGTACTGCTGGGTATCGCTCGATACCATTGGGCACCGCTGGGTACTGCTGGGTCCTGCTGGGTATCATTGGGCACCGCTGGGTACTGCTGGGTATCATTGGGTACTGCTGGGTATCATTGGGTACCGCTGGGTACTGCTGGGTACCGCTGGGTACTGCTGGGTATCATTGGGTACTGCTGGGTACCGCTGGGTACTGCTGGGTATCATTGGGTACTGCTGGGTACCGCTGGGTACTGCTGGGTATCATTGGGTACTGCTGGGTACCGCTGGGTACTGCTGGGTACCGCTGGGTACCATTGGGTATCATTGGGTACTGCTGGGTACCGCTGGGTACCGCTGGGTATCATTGGGTATCATTGGGTACTGCTGGGTACCGCTGGGTACTGCTGGGTATCATTGGGTACCGCTGGGTACTGCTGGGTATCATTGGGTACTGCTGGGTACCGCTGGGTACTGCTGGGTACCATTGGGTACTGCTGGGTACCGCTGGGTACTGCTGGGTACCATTGGGTACTGCTGGGTACCGCTGGGTACTGCTGGGTACCGCTGGGTATCATTGGGTACTGCTGGGTACTGCTGGGTACTGCTGGGTATCGCTCGATACCATTGGGCACCGCTGGGTACTGCTGGGTCCTGCTGGGTATCATTGGGTACCGCTGGGTACTGCTGGGTATCATTGGGTACTGCTGGGTACCGCTGGGTACTGCTGGGTACCGCTGGGTACCATTGGGTATCATTGGGTACTGCTGGGTACCGCTGGGTACTGCTGGGTATCATTGGGTACCGCTGGGTACTGCTGGGTATCATTGGGTACCGCTGGGTACTGCTGGGTATCATTGGGTACTGCTGGGTACCGCTGGGTACTGCTGGGTACCATTGGGTACTGCTGGGTACCGCTGGGTACTGCTGGGTATCATTGGGTACTGCTGGGTACCGCTGGGTACTGCTGGGTATCATTAGGTACTGCTGGGTACCGCTGGGTACTGCTGGGTATCATTGGGTACCGCTGGGTACTGCTGGGTATCATTGGGTACTGCTGGGTACCGCTGGGTACTGCTGGGTACCATTGGGTACTGCTGGGTACCGCTGGGTACTGCTGGGTACCGCTGGGTATCATTGGGTACTGCTGGGTATCATTGGGTACTGCTGGGTACTGCTGGGTACTGCTGGGTACTGCTGGGTATCGCTCGATACCATTGGGCACCGCTGGGTACTGCTGGGTCCTGCTGGGTATCATTGGGTACCGCTGGGTACTGCTGGGTATCATTGGGTACTGCTGGGTACCGCTGGGTACTGCTGGGTACCGCTGGGTACCATTGGGTATCATTGGGTACTGCTGGGTACCGCTGGGTACTGCTGGGTATCATTGGGTACCGCTGGGTACTGCTGGGTACCGCTGGGTACCGCTGGGTACTGCTGGGTATCATTGGGTACTGCTGGGTACCGCTGGGTACTGCTGGGTACCATTGGGTACTGCTGGGTACCGCTGGGTACTGCTGGGTATCATTGGGTACTGCTGGGTACCGCTGGGTACTGCTGGGTATCATTAGGTACTGCTGGGTACCGCTGGGTACTGCTGGGTATCATTGGGTACCGCTGGGTACTGCTGGGTATCATTGGGTACTGCTGGGTACCGCTGGGTACTGCTGGGTACCGCTGGGTACTGCTGGGTACCATTGGGTACTGCTGGGTACCGCTGGGTACTGCTGGGTACCGCTGGGTATCATTGGGTACTGCTGGGTATCATTGGGTACTGCTGGGTACCGCTGGGTACTGCTGGGTATCATTGGGTACTGCTGGGTACTGCTGGGTACTGCTGGGTACTGCTGGGTATCGCTCGATACCATTGGGCACCGCTGGGTACTGCTGGGTCCTGCTGGGTATCATTGGGTACCGCTGGGTACTGCTGGGTATCATTGGGTACTGCTGGGTACCGCTGGGTACTGCTGGGTATCATTGGGTACTGCTGGGTACCGCTGGGTACTGCTGGGTATCATTGGGTACTGCTGGGTACCGCTGGGTACTGCTGGGTCCTGCTGGGTATCATTGGGTACCGCTGGGTACTGCTGGGTATCATTGGGTACTGCTGGGTACCGCTGGGTACCATTGGGTATCATTGGGTACTGCTGGGTACCGCTGGGTACCGCTGGGTACCATTGGGTATCATTGGGTACTGCTGGGTACCGCTGGGTACTGCTGGGTACCGCTGGGTACCATTGGGTATCATTGGGTACTGCTGGGTACCGCTGGGTGCCGCTGGGGGGTGTTGGCGCCGCCCCCCCCGTGTCCCCAGGCAGTGCCCGCTGCCCCCGCAGAGGGCTCGTCCCCGGAGGAGCAATCCAAGGTCTCCTCCCTGCTCCTGCTCTTCGTGGCCGTGGCCCTGCCCCTCCTGGCCTCCGACCCCGCCTCCGCCTACAGCCCCGACCTCGATGGTGAGGGCAGAGCCCCCCGGGCCCCACTGCCGGCCCCCCCCTTGCACCTTGTGCCCCCCCCGGGCACCGGTGCCCTGGAGCTCCCCATGGCCCCGGCCTGGGCACGGTCACCGAGGCCCCAGCGCTCCCTGTCCCAACCTCCCATGTCCCAACCTCCCATGGTCCCAACCTCCCATGTCCCAACCTCCCATGATCCCAACCTCCCATGATCCCAACCTCCCATGTCCCAACCTCCCATGTCCCAACCTCCCATATCCCAACCTCCCATGATCCCAACCTCCCATGATCCCAACCTCCCATGTCCCAACCTCCCATGGTCCCAACCTCCCATGTCCCAACCTCCCATATCCCAACCTCCCATGATCCCAACCTCCCATGATCCCAACCTCCCATGTCCCAACCTCCCATGGTCCCAACCTCCCATGTCCCAACCTCCCATGTCCCAACCTCCCATGGTCCCAACCTCCCATATCCCAACCTCCCATGATCCCAACCTCCCATGATCCCAACCTCCCATGTCCCAACCTCCCATGATCCCAACCTCCCATGTCCCAACCTCCCATGTCCCAACCTCCCATATCCCAACCTCCCATGGTCCCAACCTCCCATGATCCCAACCTCCCATGTCCCAACCTCCCATGATCCCAACCTCCCATGTCCCAACCTCCCATGGTCCCAACCTCCCATATCCCAACCTCCCATATCCCAACCTCCCATGATCCCAACCTCCCATATCCCAACCTCCCATGATCCCAACCTCCCATGTCCCAACCTCCCATGGTCCCAACCTCCCATATCCCAACCTCCCATGGTCCCAACCTCCCATGGTCCCAACCTCCCATGTCCCAACCTCCCATATCCCAACCTCCCATATCCCAACCTCCCATATCCCAACCTCCCATGGTCCCAACCTCCCATATCCCAACCTCCCATGATCCCAACCTCCCATGGTCCCAATCTCCCATATCCCAACCTCCCATGGTCCCAACCTCCCATGGTCCCAACCTCCCATGGTCCCAACCTCCCATATCCCAACCTCCCATGGTCCCAACCTCCCATGTCCCAACCTCCCATGTCCCAACCTCCCATGATCCCAACCTCCCATATCCCAACCTCCCATGATCCCAACCTCCCATGGTCCCAACCTCCCATGGTCCCAACCTCCCATATCCCAACCTCCCATGTCCCAACCTCCCATGTCCCAACCTCCCATATCCCAACCTCCCATGGTCCCAACCTCCCATGCCCCAACCTCCCATATCCCAACCTCCCATGGTCCCAACCTCCCATGTCCCAACCTCCCATATCCCAACCTCCCATGATCCCAACCTCCCATGTCCCCATCCCCATCCCATGTCCCCCATCCCATATCCCCATCCCCATCCCCATCCCCATCCCATGTCCCCATCCCCATCCCATGTCCCCATCCCCATCCCATATCCCCATCCCCATCCCCATCCCATATCCCCATCCCCATCCCCATCCCATATCCCCATCCCCATCCCATGTCCCCATCCCCATCCCATGTCCCCCATCCCATATCCCCATCCCCATCCCCATCCCCATCCCATATCCCCATCCCCATCCCATGTCCCCATCCCCATCCCATGTCCCCATCCCCATCCCGTGTCCCCGCTCTCCGCAGGCTCCCCCAACAACCTGCACTGCCTGGCCAAGGCCATTGCCCAGCTCTCGGCCGCCCTCTTCACCCTCCACAACGAGAACATCGAGAGGCACCTCAAGGAGTTCCTGCTGGTGAGAGCACCCATGGGTGCTGCGGGGGGGGGCACCCATGGGTGCTACAAGGGGGGGGCACCCATTGGGTCCCTGTCACCTGGCACTGATGTGGGCCCATCCTTAGGTGGCCTCCAGCAGCCTCCTGCAGCTGGGGCAGGACATGGACAGGGTGCGGGTGCGGAACCGCGACTCCATCGTCCTGCTCCTGCAGCTGGTGGGTGCCAATGGGTGCCAATGGGTGTCAATGGGTGTCAATGGGTGTCAATGGGTGCCAATGGGTGTCAATGGGTGTCAATGGGTGCCAATGGGTGTCAATGGGTGCCAATGGGTGTCAATGGGTGTCAACGGGTGTTAATGGGTGTCAATGGGTGTCAATGGGTGCCAATGGGCGTCAACGGGTGTTAATGGGTGTCAATGGGGGTCAATGGGTGTCAACGGGTGTTAATGGGTGTTAATGGGTGTCAATGGGTATCAATGGGTGTTAATGGGTGTCAATGGGTGCCAATGGGCGTCAACGGGTGTTAATGGGTGTCAATGGGGGTCAATGGGTGTCAACGGGTGTCAACGGGTGTTAATGGGTGTCAATGGGTGTCAACGGGTGTCAATGGGTGTCAACGGGTGTTAATGGGTGTCAATGGGTGACAATGGGTATCAATGGGTGCCAATGGGTGTCAATGGGTGTCAATGGGTGTCAATGGGTGTCAACGGGTGTTAATGGGTGTCAATGGGTATCAATGGGTGTCAATGGGTGCCAATGGGTGTCAATGGGTGTCAACGGGTGTTAATGGGTGTCAATGGGTATCAATGGGTGTCAATGGGTGCCAATGGGTGTCAATGGGTGTCAACGGGTGTTAATGGGTGTCAATGGGTATCAATGGGTGTCAGTGGGTGTCAATGGGTGCCAATGGGTGTCAATGGGTGTCAACGGGTGTTAATGGGTGTCAATGGGTGTCAATGGGTATCAATGGGTGTCAATGGGTGACAATGGGTGTCAATGGGTATCAATGGGTGTCAATGGGTGACAATGGGTGTCAATGGGTGCCAATGGGTGTCAATGGGTGTCAACGGGTGTTAATGGGTATCAATGGGTGTCAACGGGTGTTAATGGGTGTCAACGGGTGCCAGTGGGTGTCAATGGGTGCCAGTGGGTGTCAATGGGAGTCAATGCTGCCAATGGGTGTCAGTGGGTGTCCACGGGTGTCAGTGGGTGTCAATGGGTGCCAATGGGTTCCAATGGGTGTCAGTGGGTGTCAATGGGTGCCAATGGGTGTCAATGGGTGTCAATGGGTGCCAGTGGGTGCCAATGGGTGCCAATGGGTGCCAATGGGTGTCAATGGGTGCCAATGGGTGCCAATCGGTGCCAATTTGTGTCAATGGGTGCCAGTGGGTGCCAATGGGTGCCAGTGGGTGCCAATGGGTGTCAATGGATGCCAGTGGGTATCAATGGGTGTCAATGGGTGCCAATGGGTGTCAATGGGTGCCAATTTGTGTCAATGGGTGCCAGTGGGTGCCAATGGGTGCCAGTGGGTGCCAATGGGTGTCAATGGGTGCCAATGGGTATCAGTGGGTGTCAATGGGTGCCAATGGGTGTCAATGGGTGCCAGTGGGTGTTGATGGGTGCCAATGGGTGTTGATGGTTGTCAGTGAGTGCTGATGGGTCCTAATGAGTGCTGATGGGTCCTAATGGGTGCTGATGGGTCCTGATGGGTGCCAATGGGTCCTGATGGGTGCCAGTGCGTCCTGATGGGTGCCAATGGGTGCTGATGGGTGCCAATGGGTGTCAATGGGTCCTAATGGGTGTCAGTGGGTGCTGATGGCTGGACTCCGGGTGCTGATGGGGCCTGCTGGGACCTGGGGCTGGGATTCCGGGAGCGCTGGGAAGCGATTCCAGCTCCAGCCTGGAGCATCCGGGACGCAGCCGTGGGAGTCCTGGCACGGGGAGGCTGAGGCCGGGGGGGCCCGGGGGGGGTCTCTGTGTCCCTGCCCCAGGTCGTGGCCGAGTCGCCCTTCCTGACGCTGGACATGCTGGAATCCTGCTTCCCGTACGTGCTGCTGCGCAACGCATACAGGGAGGTGCGCAGGGAGCCCCCGCGCTGAGCCCGGCCCGGAGCCGCGCGCCCAAACTGCACCCAAACTGCGCCCAAACTGCGCCCAAACTGCGCCCAAACTGCGCCCAAACTGCGCCCAAACTGCACCCAAACTGCACCCAACCCCCTGCAACTGCACCCAAACTGCACCCAAACTGCACCCAAACTGCACCCAACCCCCTGCAACTGCACCCAAACTGCACCCAAACTGCACCCAAACTGCACCCAACCCCCTGCAACTGCACCCTAACCCCTGCAACTGCACCCAACCCCCTGCAACTGCGCCCAACCCCCTGCAACTGCACCCAACCCCCACCCAAACTGCACCCAACCCCCTGCAACTGCACCCAACCCCCTGCAACTGCA
Source organism: Psittacula echo (assembly GCF_963264785.1). Taxonomy (NCBI): domain Eukaryota; kingdom Metazoa; phylum Chordata; class Aves; order Psittaciformes; family Psittacidae; genus Psittacula; species Psittacula echo. The sequence continues at coordinate 30,169 of NW_027664205.1, read as the reverse complement.
CCCAAACTGCACCCAAACTGCACCCAACCCCCTGCAACTGCACCCAACCCCCTGCAACTGCACCCAAACCCCTGCAACTGCACCCAACCCCCTGCAACTGCACCCAAACTGCACCCAAACTGCACCCAACCCCCTGCAACTGCACCCAAACCCCTGCAACTGCACCCAAACTGCACCCAAACTGCACCCTAACCCCTGCAACTGCACCCAAACCCCTGCAACTGCACCCAAACCCCTGCAACTGCACCCAAACTGCACCCAAACTGCACCCTAACCCCTGCAACTGCACCCAACCCCCTGCAACTGCACCCAAACTGCACCCAACCCCCTGCAACTGCACCCAACCCCCTGCAACTGCACCCAAACTGCAGCCAACCCCCTGCAACTGCACCCAACCCCCTGCAACTGCACCCAAACTGCACCCAAACTGCACCGAACCCCCTGCAACTGCACCCAAACTGCACCCAACCCCCTGCAACTGCACCCTAACCCCTGCAACTGCGCCCAAACTGCACCCAACCCCCTGCAACTGCACCCAAACTGCACCCAACCCCCTGCAACTGCACCCAAACCCCATCGAATGCCACCCAAATGCCTGCAACTGCACCCAAACTGCACCCAACCCCCGCTGACCTGCACCCAAACCCCATTAAACGTCACCCAAACCCCAACCAGCGCACCCCAAACCCCTCTCCAGTCTGTGTCCCCCGGGGGGGGAGCCGGGAATGCTGGGGGTGGGGGTCCGGATCCATGCATCCATCGGGAATTGCATCCCTTGGGATGCCCTGGGGGTGGCTTTGGGGGTCACATCCTGAAGGACCGGAGCCGATGCTGGGGTTCCCCAGCTCCTCGCAGCGACGATCCCGGCTCCGCGCCTCGGTTTCCCTTTGGCAGCCCGGGATGGGGCCATTCCCAGGCCTTTTCCCGCACCTTTCCCACCTCCTTTTCCCATCACCTCCGCGTTTCCCCCCTCCCGTCCAGCATCCCGGGCTTGGGATGAGCGGGGCCAAAGGGAAGCGGCCGTTGCCATTCCGCTCACGGCTGCTCCGGGATGAGTCACCGGAGCGCCGGGAATGGGGACGTGGCTGCCGCTGCCTTGACCCCCCCTTCCCCTTATCCCAACCTTTAATCCCAATCCCTCCTTTTATCGGGATCGGGGGGGGGGGGGTGGGGTGGGGGGGGCCGCATCCCATTGCAGCGGCTCCCAGCTCCGCGCGAAGGGGTTGGAATTCCAGCTGCGGAGCGGGTTCAACTCCCCCGCTTCCCCCCCCCCCCCCCCCCCCCTTTTCCCTTCCCCTTTTCCCGCTGCATTCCCAGAGGGAATGAACTCCCCCGAACGCCCGCCCCGGCCCCGCAATCACTGCTCCTCTCTATTATCCCGCTCATCAATCACGGCCCGAAGCGCTCAGGAGATGCCGCAGCCCCGCTTTGTCTCTCACGCGTGTCCCGGCCCACGCCGCCCACCGCGGGGTGCCCCCCCCCCCCCCCACTTTGTGTCCCTGCACCCCCCCCAAAACCCGGCTCTGACCCCCCCACAATGAAGTCTGGGGACCCCAAAGTGGTCCCCAATGGGATGCGAGGCTCGGATAGGGGACCCCAAGAGACAAATGGGGGGGGACCCCCACAGTCCAATGCAAAGCATCCCCCATCTGAGACCCTGCACCACCAAACCCGGCTCTGACCCCCCCAAAATGGAAGTCTGGGGACCCCAAAGTGGTCCCCAATGGGATGCGAGGCTCGGATAGGGGACCCCAAGAGACAAATGGGGGGGGACCCCCACACTCCAATGCAAAGCATCCCCCATCTGAGACCCTGCACCCCCAAACCCGGCTCTGACCCCCCCAAAATGGAAGTCTGGGGACCCCAAAGTGGTCCCCAATGGGATGCGAGGCTCGGATAGGGGACCCCAAGAGACAAATGGGGGGGGACCCCCACACTCCAATGCAAAGCATCCCCCATCTGAGACCCTGCACCCCCAAACCCGGCTCTGACCCCCCCACAATGACATTTGGGGACCCCAAAGTGGTCCCCAATGGGATGCGAGGCTCGGATAGGGGACCCCAAGAGCCAGTGGGGAGGGGGGGGTACCCCCAACAGCCCGATGCAAAGCATCCCCCATTTGAGTCCCTGCACCCCCAAACCCTGCTCTAATCCCCCCCCACAATGAAGTCTGGGGACCCCAAAGTGATCCCCAATGGGATGCGGGGCTCTCATCAAGGACCCCAAGAGCCAAGCGGGGTTCCTATGGGTGCCCCAAAGCAGATGTCCCACCCCCATTGGGTCCCCCTTTTGCACCCCCAAACCTGGCTCTGACCCCCCTCCAAATGACATCTGGGGACCCCAAAAGGTCCCCAATGTGCACCAGGCCTCGTACCCAACCCCGTGTCCAAGCGGGGGTCCCATGGGTGCCCCCAGCACCCCAAACCAACGCACCCCCTCTTCGGGTCCCTGCACCCCCAACCTGGCTCTGAGACCCCCCCTAAGTAAAGCCTGGGGACCCCAACGTGTCCCCATTGGGAGCTCCCGGCCCCCCCCCCCTGTGACCCCAACACCCAAGTGGGGGTCCCATGGGTGCCCCAAACCAAGCCCATCCCAGCTGGAGGCAGCACCCATGGGTGCCATGGCCTGGCGCAAGGGGAGCCCATTGGGGACCATGGGTTCAGGTGCCCCCCACCCCCGGGGGGGGGGGGGGGGTCCCCGCTTTGCCCCATGCCGGGGGGGGGGGGGTGGGGGGGGTGGGTGTTGCATAGGTTATATAAAGGCTCATTAATATTAATTAGCGCTAATGCCGGGGGCTGAGCGCGGCGCGTGCACCTGAGCGGCGCGGGGGCTGCTGGGACACCCCCGGGCCACGGACCCCCCCCCCCCCCCCCCCCCCCGTGTGCCCAGGGACCCCCCCATAGGGTCCTGGTGGGGCATGGATGGGGTGGGGGGGGCTGAGCCCCCCATAAAGGCATTGGGGTGCTGGTGGGGTATGGATGGGGGGGGTCTTGCACCCCCATAACGCCATAGGGGGGGTCTTGGGGTAACCCCCCCTTACGGGTCTTGGGGTACCCTCCATAAGGGTTCAGGGGTACAACCCCTGTAGCTCCATAGGTGCCCTGGGGTACAGCCCCTGTAGCCCATGGGGGTCTTGGGGTGACTCCATAGGGGCTCTGGGGTAAAACCCCTGTAGCCCCGATATAGGGGTCCTGGGGGACCCCCGCATTGGGTTCCGGGCTACAACCCCTGTAGCCCCATAGGGGTCCTGGGGTGCAGCCTCTATAGCCCCATACAGGTTGCGGGGTACCCCTTATGGGGGTCCTGTGGTGCAGCCCCATGGGGGGGTCCCTGGCTCCCCCCATAGGGGTCCTGGGGTACAGCCCCTATAGCCCCATAGGAGTCGTGGGGTTCCCCCATAGGGGTCCTGGGGTACAGCCCCTATAGCCCCATAGGGGTCTTGGGGTCCCCCCATAGGGGTCCTGGGGTACAGCCCCTATAGCCCCATAGGGGTTTTGGGGTCCCCCCATAGGGGTCCTGGGGTACAGCCCCTATAGCCCCATAGGGGTTTTGGGGTCCCCCCATAGGGGTCCTGGGGTACAGCCCCTATAGCCCCATAGGGGTCTTGGGGTCCCCCCATAGGGGTCCTGTGGTGCCGCCCCACGGGGGCCCTGCGGGCCCCTCCTCTCCCTCCTCCTTTACGGGGTCCGGGGCTGCGGCCCCCCCGTGCCGGGGCTGGAGCGGGGCTGGGGGGGGGGGGGGGGGGGGGCGGGTCCCGGTTCCCGTCCCCCGCCCCCCCCCCCCCCCCGCCCTCCCCGGTGCCGGCTCGGGGAAAGTTGCGGCGAGCCCCGGGCGGCGGCGGCAGAACCGGGGGGGAGCGCGGGGCACGGCGGCACCGGCGTTACCGGTAACAGCGGTACCCGGAGCACGGCGCTACCGGTAACAGCGGCGGCACCCGGAGCACGGCGCTACCGGTAACAGCGGCGGCACCCGGAGCACGGCGCTACCGGTAACAGCGGCGGCACCCGGAGCACGGCGCTACCGGTAACAGCGGCGGTACCCGGAGCACGGCGCTACCGGTAACAGCGGCGGTACCCGGAGCACGGCGCTACCGGTAACAGCGGCGGCACCCGGAGCACGGCGCTACCGGTAACAGCGGCGGCACCCGGAGCACGGCGCTACCGGTAACAGCGGCGGCACCCGGAGCACGGCGCTACCGGTAACAGCGGCGGCACCCGGAGCACGGCGCTACCGGTAACAGCGGCGGCACCCGGAGCACGGCGGCACCGGCGCTTTCCGGCCGAGCATCCCCGGGTAGGAGCGCGCAGCATCCCCGGTCCCTCCCGCTCTCCGGTGCTCCCCATCCCCGCTTCCCCCCATTCCCGCTCCTCGCTCCCGGTGCCCCCGCTCCCGCTTCATCCCTACCGGTAGCCCCCATCCCGGTGCTCCCACCCCCGGTGCCATCTTAGCTCCGCGCCGGGCCGGTGCCGCCTGCGCAGCCGCCGGGTACCGGGAGCCGGGGCTGGCGGGGGGGGGGGGGGGGGGAGGCCGCTGCCGGGGCGGTACCGGAGGCTCGGCCGCGGGGCTCAGGACGGCTCCGTCCCCGCCGCAGGGGCCATGGAGCCGCCGCGGAGCCTCCCGGAGCTGGAGCCCGAGCGCGGGGCCCCGGAGCCGGCCGGGAGCGGCTCCCCCCTGGAGGAGAAATCGGTGCCGAGCAAAAGGATCTGGGTGAAGCTGCGGGCGCTGTGAGTGAGGGCGGGCGGCGGGAGGGGAAGCAGGGACCCCCCATAGGGACCCCAACAGGGACCCCCCATAGGGACCCCCATAGGGACCCCCATAGGGACCCCCATAGGGACCCCAACAGGGACCCCCCAACAGGGACCCCCCATAGGGACCCCCATAGGGACCCCAACAGGGACCCCCCAACAGGGACCCCCCATAGGGACCCCCATAGGGACCCCAACAGGGGCCCCCCATAGGGACCCCCCAACAGGGACCCCCCAACAGGGACCCCCCATAGGGACCCCCATAGGGACCCCAACAGGGACCCCCCATAGGGACCCCCCATAGGGACCCCCATAGGGACCCCAACAGGGACCCCCCATAGGGACCCCCCATAGAGACCCCCATAGGGACCCCAACAGGGACCCCCCATAGGGACCCCCCATAGGGACCCCCATAGGGACCCCAACAGGGACCCCCCAACAGGGACCCCCCATAGGGACCCCCATAGGGACCCCAACAGGGACCCCCCAACAGGGACCCCCCATAGGGACCCCCATAGGGACCCCAACAGGGGCCCCCCATAGGGACCCCCCAACAGGGACCCCCCAACAGGGACCCCCCATAGGGACCCCCATAGGGACCCCAACAGGGACCCCCCATAGGGACCCCCCATAGGGACCCCCATAGGGACCCCAACAGGGACCCCCCATAGGGACCCCCCATAGAGACCCCCATAGGGACCCCAACAGGGACCCCCATAGGGACCCCCATAGGGACCCCCATAGGGACCCCAAAACAGGGACCCCCCAACAGGGACCCCCAAACCAGCCCCCCCCAACCCCCCGAGCATCACCCCCCCCGACACCCCCTTTGGGTGCTCCCCATCCTGCTCCCTCAGTGCCCCCTGTACCCCAGCTCCCCTATAGGGCTATAGGGGCTGTACCCCAGGAACCCCATAGCGGGTACCCATGGTCCCCTATGGGGCTATAGGGGCTGTACCCCAGGAACCCCATAGCGGGTATCCATGGTCCCCTATGGGGCTATAGGGGCTGTACCCCAGGTCCTCTATAGGGCTATAAGGGTTGTACCCCAGGACCCCTTTGGGGGGCACCCCAAGACCACCATGGGACTATAGGGGTTGTACCCCTTGTCCCCTATAGGGCTCTGCGGGCTGCACCCATCACCCCTATGGGGGGTACCCCAGGTCCCCTATGGGGTTATTTGGGGGGGGTACCCCGGGGCATCCCATGGATGGGGGTGTTGGGGGGCAGCAGCACCCATGGGTGCGCATGGGGCCGTGGGTCAGCCCCCAGCGCCGGCTGCACCCCAAAGCCCCCCCCATAGCACGGGGTGCCCCTGGGGACCCCGGTGGCACCGGGGGGGGGCGCGGTGTGGGTGACCCCCCCGGCTGTGAGATGGGGCAATGGGGGCCACTGGGGGGTCCCGGCACCCACGGTGACACAGGGGACCCCATCCTGTGGGGGTCCATAGGGATGGGGTCCATAGGGATGGGGTCCATGGGGATGAGGTCCATGGGGATGGGATCCATGGGGATGAGGTCCATGGGGATGGGGTCCATGGGGATGAGGTCCATGGGGATGGGGTCCATAGGGATGGGATCCATGGGGATGAGGTCCATGGGGATGGGATCCATGGGGATGGGATCCATGGGGATGCAGTCCATGGGGATGGGATCCATGGGGATGGGATCCATGGGGATGGGGTTCCATGGGGATGGGATCCATGGGGATGGGATCCATGGGGATGAGGTCCATGGGGATGGGGTTCCATGGGGATGGGGTTCCATGGGGATGGGATCCATGGGGATGAGGTCCATGGGGATGGGGTTCCATGGGGATGGGATCCATGGGGATGGGATCCATGGGGATGGGGTTCCATGGGGATGGGATCCATGGGGATGGGATCCATGGGGATGAGGTCCATGGGGATGGGATCCATGGGGATGGGATCCATGGGGATGGGATGGGGTGCAGGAAGGTGACAGTCACCGTCGCCAAGGTCACATCCCTCTGCAGCCTGTGGGTGCTCCCTGCTGGCTTTGAACGTGATGAGTGCCCCCCCCATCCACTGGATGGGGACCAGGGGGTGCTGATAGGGACCCATTGGGTGCCGAAGGGGACCTGCTGGGTGCTGATGGGGACCTGTTGGGTGCTGATGGGGACCTGTTGGGTGCTGATGGGGACCTGTTGGGTGCTGATGGGGACCTGTTGGGTGCCGAAGGGGACCTGTTGGGTGCTGATAGGGACCTGTTGGGTGCTGATGGGGACCCGTTGGGTGCTGATGGGGACCTGTTGGGTGCTGATAGGGACCTGTTGGGTGCTGATGGGGACCTGTTGGGTGCTGATAGGGACCTGTTGGGTGCTGATGGGGACCTGTTGGGTGCTGATGGGGACCCGTTGGGTGCTGATGGGGACCTGTTGGGTGCTGATAGGGACCTGTTGGGTGCTGATGGGGACCTGTTGGGTGTTAATGGGGACCTGTTGGGTGCCGAAGGGGACCTGTTGGGTGCTGATGGGGACCTGTTGGGTGCTGATAGGGACCTGTTGGGTGCTGATAGGGACCTGTTGGGTGTTGATCAGGACCTGTTGGGTGGTGATGGGGACCTGTTGGGTGGTGATAGGGACCTGTTGGGTGCTGATAGGGACCTGTTGGGTGTTGATTGGGACCTGTTGGGTGTTGATGGGGACCCGTTGGGTGCTGATGGGGACCCGTTGGGTGCTGATGGGGACCTGTTGGGTGCTGATGGGGACCTGTTGGGTGGTGATAGGGACCTGTTGGGTGCTGATGGGGACCTGTTGGGTGCCAAAGGGGACCTGTTGGGTGGTGATAGGGACCTGTTGGGTGCTGATAGGGACCTGTTGGGTGTTGATTGGGACCTGTTGGGTGCTGATAGGGACCTGTTGGGTGTTGATTGGGACCTGTTGGGTGCTGATGGGGACCCGTTGGGTGCTGATGGGGACCTGTTGGGTGCTGATGGGGACCTGTTGGGTGCTGATAGGGACCTGTTGGGTGCACATGTGGGCACATCCATGGGATCCCAGCCTGGGTTGGGCTGGAAGAGGCAGCAAAGAGCTCCCAGATCCAGCCCCGCTTCCCGCTGGAGCAGGGTCCCCTGGCACAAGGTTCCCATAGCACCCATAGCACAGGTCCCTATGGCATCCATAGCACCCATGGCACCCATGGCACCCATAGCGCCCATAGCACCCATAGCCCAGGTCCCTATGGCACCCATAGCACCCATGGCACCCATAGCACCCATAGGACCCATAGCGCCCCTAGCGGCCGGGGCCCGCGGCGCGCCCCGCTCCACAGCGCCCCCCGCTGCCCGCAGGCTGCGCTTCCTGGTGAAGCAGCTGGACTCGGGCGAGGTGAACGTGGAGGAGCTCAAGCGGAACCTGGAGTACGCGGCCTCCCTGCTCGAGGCCGTTTACATCGACGAGACCCGGTGAGGCTGCACCGGCTGCGCGGTGCGGGGTGCGGGATGCGGGGTGCGGGGTGCGGGATGCGGGGTGCGGGATGCAGGGTGCGGGATGCAGGGTGCGGGATGCAGGGTGCAGGGTGCGGGGTGCGGGATGCAGGGTGCGGGATGCGGGATGCAGGATGCAGGGTGCGGGATGCAGGGTGCAGGGTGCGGGGTGCGGGATGCAGGGTGCAGGGTGCGGGGTGCGGGATGCGGGGTGCGGGATGCAGGGTGCGGGGTGCGGGGTGCGGGATGCAGGGTGCAGGATGCAGGATGCAGGGTGCGGGACGCAGGGTGCGGGACGCAGGGTGCGGGACGCAGGGTGCGGGATGCAGGGTGCGGGACGCAGGGTGCGGGATGCAGGGTGCGGGGTGCGGGATGCAGGGTGCGGGATGCAGGGTGCGGGATGCAGGGTGCGGGGTGCGGGATGCAGGGTGCGGGATGCAGGGTGCGGGATGCAGGATGCAGAATGCAGGATGCAGGATGCAGGGTGCAGGATGCGGGATGCGGGATGCAAGATGCAGGGTGCGGGATGCAGGGTGCGGGATGCGGGATGCAGGGTGCGGGATGCAGGATGCAGAATGCAGGATGCAGGATGCAGGGTGCAGGATGCGGGATGCAGGATGCAGGGTGTGGGATGCAGGGTGCGGGATGCAGGGTGCGGGATGCAGGGTGCGGGATGCGGGATGCAGGATGCGGGATGCGGGATGCAGGGTGCGGGATGCGGGATGCAGGATGCAGGGTGCGGGATGCAGGATGCAGGATGCAGGGTGCGGGATGCAGGGTGCGGGATGCAGGGTGCGGGATGCAGGGTGCGGGGTGCGGGATGCAGGATGCAGGATGCAGGGTGCAGGATGCGGGATGCAGGATGCGGGATGCAGGGTGCGGGATGCAGGGTGCGGGATGTGGGATGCGGGATGCGGGATGCAGGGTGCAGGATGCGGGATGCAGGATGCAGGGTGCAGGATGCGGGATGCAGGATGCAGGGTGCGGGATGCGGGATGCAGGATGCGGGATGCAGGGTGCGGGATGCAGGGTGCAGGGTGCGGGATGCGGGGTGCAGGGTGCGGGATGCAGGATGCGGGATGCAGGATGCGGGATGCAGGGTGCGGGATGCAGGGTGCGGGATGCAGGGTGCAGGGTGCGGGATGCGGGGTGCAGGGTGCGGGATGCGGGATGCAGGATGCGGGATGCAGGGTGCGGGATGCAGGGTGCGGGATGCAGGGTGCAGGGTGCGGGATGCGGGATGCAGGGTGCGGGATGCAGGGTGCAGGGTGCGGGATGCAGGATGCGGGGTGTGGGGTGCGCGACCCCTCCCTCCATTGACCATCCTTGACCCCTCCCGTTCTGCGGCGGTGCCCCCCCTGCAGGCAGATGCTGGACACGGAGGATGAGCTGCGGGAGATGGGCTCGGACGCGGCCGTGCCCTCGGAGGTGCGGGACTGGCTGGCGGCCACCTTCACGCAGCAGGCGCGGGCCAAGGGCCGCCGGGCCGAGGAGAAGCCCAAGTTCCGCAGCATCGTGCACGCGGTGCAGGCCGGCATCTTCGTGGAGAGGTGGGGATGAGGGATCAGGATGGGGGCACCATGGGGCTGTGCCATGGGGGGGGGGGGCCTGAGCAGCACGGAGGGTGCTGAGCGCCCAGGGCACGGTCCCAAGGGCAAGGTTGGGTCCGTGAATGCAGGGATCCCTAAGGACCAAAGAGGGTCCTGAACCTCCACTGTGGGTCCCCCAGCACCAAAGAGGGTCCCCAAGCATCACAGAGGGTGCTGAGCACCCAGGGGCTGGTCCCAAGCGCAAGGTTGGGTCCCCAAGTGCAAGGATCCCAAAGCACCAAGGAGGGTCCTGAACCCCCCAAGTACCAAAGGAGGGTCCCTGAGCACCCAGGAACTGTCCCCATCACCCAAGAGGGTCCTGAGCACCCAAGGGCGTCCAGGTCTGTCTCCTACCTCCAGCACCTAAGTGGGTCCCCCAACACCGGCCTTTGCCCCCAGCACTCATCTTTGCCCCAGCACCCCCCTTTGCCCCCAGCACCCATCTTTGCCCCAGCACCCATCTTTGCCCCAGCACCCATCTTTGCCCCAGCACCCCCCTTTGCCCCCAGCACCCATCTTTGCCCCAGCACCCCCCTTTGCCCCCAGCACCCCCCTTTGCCCCAGCACCCCCCTTTGCCCCAGCACCCCCCTTTGCCCCCAGCACCCCCCTTTGCCCCAGCACCCATCTTTGCCCCAGCACCCCCCTTTGCCCCAGCACCCATCTTTGCCCCAGCACCCATCTTTGCCCCAGCACCCCCCTTTGCCCCCAGCACCCCCCTTTGCCCCAGCACCCATCTTTGCCCCAGCACCCCCCTTTGCCCCAGCACCCATCTTTGCCCCAGCACCCACATCACCCCATCCCTTGCAGGATGCTTCGCCGGTTGTACACGGCCGTGGGGCCCACTTACTCCAGCTCCGTCCTCAACTGCCTGAAGGTACCAGGGGGTGACGGGAGGGGGGGGGGGGCACCCCCATCCCCTGGGGATGGCCAGGATTGGTCCAGGGGAGATGGTACCCGGTGCTGCTGGGCATCACTGGGCATCCCTGGGAATGGTTGGGTACCCCTGGGCATGGCTCAGCATCCCTGCGCTTCAGTGGCCATCCCTGGCGCATCCCTGAGCATCCCTGGCCTTGGCATCCTTGTGCATCCCTGTGCATCCCTGGTGCATCCGTTCCATGGCTCAGCGTTCCTGAGCTTCCCTGTGCCTTGCTGAGCATCCCATGGGATGCCCTCCCCCCCGGTGATGCCCCCGTGTCCCCCCCAGAGCCTCGACGTGTGGTGCTTCGACGTTTTCACGCTGAACCAGATGACGGAGGAGCACTCGCTGAGGACCATCGTCTTCGAGCTCCTCACCCGACACAACCTCAACAGCCGCTTCAAGGTGCGCCCATGCCCGTGCCCATGCCCACCCATGGGTGCTGGCGGCTTGGCACCCATGTATCCGTGCCCCAGATCCCGGCCGTCTTCCTGAACACGCTGCTGGATGCGCTGGAAACGGGCTACGGGAAGTACCGGAATCCCTACCACAACCAGGTCCATGCTGCCGATGTCACCCAGACCGTCCACTGCTTCCTGGTCCGCACGGGCATGTTGGTATGGTCCCATGGGGGTCCCATGGGGTCCAACGGGGGTCCCGTGGGGTCTCATGGAGGTCCCGGCCGTGCTGGTCCAAGCGATGCTTGTTGCCATGGAGACGGCGCCACCATGGCAACGGCGCCAGGATGATGGGGGGGGAGCAGGGTGCCATTGGGGTGACCCAGGCACGCGCGCACGTGTCCTGCATGGGTTGACACGTGTCCGCATGTGTGTGACGTGTGACACACGTGTGTGTGTGTGTGTGTGTGCCCCCCCCCAGCACTACCTGACGGAGCTCGAGGTCCTGGCCATCATCTTCGCTGCCGCCATCCATGACTATGAGCACACGGGCACCACCAACAGCTTCCACATCCAGACCAAGTGAGGGGGGCACCGGTGGCAGGGAATGGGATGGAATGGGTGCCGTGGGTGCCATGGCATAGCGTGGAATGGGTGCCATGGGTGCCATGGGTGGCATGGCACGAGCAGGGCTGGGGACCTGCTATGGGCATGGAAAGCAGCACCTTGGGGACAGCCAATGTCACTGACATGGGCAGGATCCAGATGTGCTGGCACCTTGGGGGTACCCAATGCCATTGATGGGGCAGGATCCAGATGCGCTGTCACCTTGGGGGTACCCAATGCCATTGATGGGGCAGGATGCAGATGTGCTGTCACCTTGGGGGTACCCAATGCCATTGATGGGGCAGGATCCAGATGCGCTGTCACCTTGAGGGTACCCAATGCCATTGATGGGGCAGGATGCAGATGCGCTGTCACCTTGGGGGTACCCACTGCCATTGATGGGGCAGGATGCAGATGCGCTGTCACCTTGGGGGTACCCAATGCCATTGATGGGGCAGGATGCAGATGCGCTGGCACCTTGAGGGTACCCAATGCCATTGATGGGGCAGGATCCAGATGTGCTGTCACCTTGGGGGTACCCAATGCCATTGATGGGGCAGGATGCAGATGCGCTGTCACCTTGGGGGTACCCAATGCCATTGATGGGGCAGGATGCAGATGCGCTGGCACCTTGGGGGTACCCAATGCCATTGATGGGGCAGGATGCAGATGTGCTGTCACCTTGGGGGTACCCAATGCCATTGATGGGGCAGGATGCAGATGCGCTGTCACCTTGGGGGTACCCAATGCCATTGATGGGGCAGGATGCAGATGTGCTGGCACCTTGGGGGTACCCAATGCCATTGATGGGGCAGGATGCAGATGCGCTGTCACCTTGGGGGTACCCAATGCCATTGATGGGGCAGGATCCAGATGCGCTGTCACCTTGGGGGTACCCAATGCCATTGATGGGGCAGGATCCAGATGTGCTGTCACCTTGGGGGTACCCAATGCCATTGATGGGGCAGGATGCAGATGCGCTGTCACCTTGGGGGTACCCAATGCCATTGATGGGGCAGGATGCAGATGTGCTGTCACCTTGGGGGTACCCAATGCCATTGATGGGGCAGGATCCAGATGTGCTGGCACCTTGGGGGTACCCAATGCCATTGATGGGGCAGGATGCAGATGCGCTGTCACCTTGGGGGTACCCAATGCCATTGATGGGGCAGGATGCAGATGTGCTGTCACCTTGGGGGTACCCAATGCCATTGATGGGGCAGGATGCAGATGTGCTGTCACCTTGGGGGTACCCAATGCCATTGATGGGGCAGGATCCAGATGCGCTGGCACCTTGGGGGTACCCAATGCCATTGATGGGGCAGGATGCAGATGTGCTGTCACCTTGGGGGTACCCAATGCCATTGATGGGGCAGGATGCAGATGCGCTGTCACCTTGGGGGTACCCAATGCCATTGATGGGGCAGGATGCAGATGCGCTGGCACCTTGGGGGTACCCAATGCCATTGATGGGGCAGGATGCAGATGCGCTGCCCCCCGCGGGGACACCCCTCTCCCCATCCCGCGCTGTGCCCCCCCCCCCCCCAGGTCGGACTGCGCCATCCTGTACAACGACCGCTCGGTGCTGGAGAACCACCACATCAGCGCCGCGTTCCGGCTGATGCAGGACGAGGAGATGAACATCTTCGTGAACCTCACCAAGGACGAGTTCGCGTAAGGGGGTCCCCGGCGCCGTCCCCACCTCCGGAGCCTCCCCTCCCCTGGGGGATGCAGGGGGCCCTGATGGCGTTTCCCCCCCTGGGCCGCAGGGAGCTGCGGGCGCTGGTGATCGAGATGGTGCTGGCCACCGACATGTCCTGCCACTTCCAGCAGGTCAAGAGCATGAAGACGGCGCTGCAGCAGCTGGAGAGGTGAGTCCGGGTGCCCTCCGTTGCCCTGCCTGAGGTGGGTTTCAAGGGGGGGGGGGGGGGACGACGACACCCCCTAAGCTCAGTTTTGGGGTCCAGGATCGACAAGTCCAAGGTGCTGTCGCTGCTGCTGCACGCGGCCGACATCAGCCACCCCACCAAGCAGTGGTCGGTGCACAGCCGCTGGACCAAGGCCCTCATGGAGGAGTTCTTCAGGCAGGTAGGGCCAGCGCGGGCTGGGTGCTGGGAGAAGGGGACCCCGGCCATGGGGAAGGAGGGATGGATGGGGGCAACCCTTGGGGATGCGGCTCCTTTGCGTTGCCAGGGGGACAAAGAGGCCGAGCTGGGGCTCCCCTTCTCGCCGCTCTGCGACCGCACGTCCACGCTGGTGGCCCAGTCCCAGATTGGTGAGTGGGGCTGGGGATGGGGATGGAGGGGGGGGGGGGAGAAGGGCCTGGTCCCGGTCCTGGCCCCATCGGGGGGGCCCCGTGGTCACCGTGTCCCTGCCCCATGGCAGGGTTCATCGACTTCATCGTGGAGCCGACCTTCTCCGTGCTGACCGACGTGGCCGAGAGGATGGTGCTGCCGGCGGCCGAGGATGGCACCAAGGGCAACGGCAACCCCGTGGGCAACCAGCAGGGCAGGTCGGTTGGGGGCATCCGATGTCACTGCTGTGGGCAGGAGACAGATGTGCTGGTACCCAATGCCATTGATGGGGCAGGAGACAGATGTGCTGGTACCCAATGCCATTGATGGGGCAGGAGACAGATGTGCTGGTACCCAATGCCATTGATGGGGCAGGAGACAGATGTGCTGGTACCCAATGCCATTGATGGGGCAGGAGACAGATGTGCTGGTACCCAATGCCATTGATGGGGCAGGAGACAGATGTGCTGGTACCCAATGCCATTGACGGGGCAGGAGACAGATGTGCTGGTACCCAATGCCATTGACGGGGCAGGAGACAGATGTGCTGGTACCCAATGCCATTGACGGGGCAGGAGACAGATGTGCTGGTACCCAATGCCATTGATGGGGCAGGAGACAGATGTGCTGGTACCCAATGCCATTGATGGGGCAGGAGACAGATGTGCTGGTACCCAATGCCATTGATGGGGCAGGAGACAGATGTGCTGGTACCCAATGCCATTGATGGGGCAGGAGACAGATGTGCTGGTACCCAATGCCATTGATGGGGCAGGAGACAGATGTGCTGGCCCCCTGGGGACCCTCAAGGTGTCCTTTGCCTCAGTTTCCCCTTCCCCATGGGATGTCGGTGGGGCCCAGCCTGGTCTTGGGGAGCTCCCACTCCTTTGGGAGCAGCGGAGGCTCCGCTCCCGGTGCCAGCGGTCCCTGTCCCTCAGCTCGCAGTGGCGGCAGCCGGCCCTGGATGAACACGTGGACGTGGGGGACATCAAGGCCAACCTGGCCACGTTCCGCTCCACGTGGCTCAAGTACCTGCAGGAGAACAAGCAGAAGTGGAAGGAGCGGGCAGCGAGCGGTAGGTGACGGCCACCATGGCCACCATGGGCATCATAGCCACCATGGAAACCATGGGCACACTGGTCACCATGGGCATCATAGCCACCATGGAAACCATGGGCACACTGGTCACCACGGGCGTCATAGCCACCATGGACACCATGGGGTCACCAGGCCACCATAGCCACTATGGCCACAATGGACACCGTGGTCACAGTGGT
Organism: Psittacula echo; assembly: GCF_963264785.1. Taxonomy (NCBI): domain Eukaryota; kingdom Metazoa; phylum Chordata; class Aves; order Psittaciformes; family Psittacidae; genus Psittacula; species Psittacula echo. Next base: position 14,897 of record NW_027664205.1, on the reverse strand, counting down.
CACAGTGGTCACCATAAACACCATGAGCCCAGTGGACACCATGGGCACCATAGGCACCATGGCCACCATGGCCACCATGTGGTCACCAGGCCACCATGGCCACTATGGCCACAAAAGACACCATGGCCACAATGGCCATCATGGCCACCATGGCCACAATGGACACCATGGTCACCATGGCCACTATGACCACAATGGTCACAATGGCCATCATAGTCACCATAGCCACCATGGCCACCATGTGGTCACCAGGCCACCATGGCCACTGTGGGCACAATGGCCACCATGGCCACAATGGTCATCATAGTCACCATAGCCACCATGGACACTGCATGGTCATCAGGCCACCATAGCCACCATGGACACCACGGTCAACCATAGGCACTATGGTCACCACAGCCACTATGGCCACCGTAGCCACCGTGGCCACAATGGTCACCATAGCCACCATGGCCACCATGTGGTCACCAGGCCACCATGGCCACTATGGCCACAAAAGACACCATGGCCACAATGGCCATCATGGCCACCATGGCCACAATGGACACCATGGTCACCATGGCCACTATGACCACAATGGTCACAATGGTCATCATAGTCACCATAGCCACCATGGACACTGCATGGTCATCAGGCCACCATAGCCACCATGGACACCACAGTCAACCATAGGCACTATGGTCACCACAGCCACTATGGTCACCATAGCCACCATGGCCAGCATGTGGTCACCAGGCCACCATGACCACGATGGCCACCATGGCCACCATGGTCACAGTGGCCATCACAACCACCATGGCCACCATGGCCAGCACAGCCCATGGTGGGAGAGCCCATGCTATGGGGCTGAGCCGGGGGTCAGGAGCCCCCCCCAGCCCCACGTCCCTCCTCAGGCATCACGGACCAGTCCTCCATTGATGAGCTGTCACCCAGCGAGGAGCAGCCGGGGCCTGGCCAGCACCGGCACAACGGGGACGTGGAATAACACCGGGACGAGCGAGGTGGGAACAGCGGGAAGAGCGGGAAGAGCGGGAGCAGGGGGGTGGCAGCATCGCTGTGACCCCGTGCCCATCGCCGTGCCAGGTCCTCATCCAGCCAAGTGCCACCGTCTCACCCAAAGTCTTTGACACCATCGAGCCCAGCCCCATCCATAGGGAAGGAGCCGCCCGGGGACGCACAAGGATCGGTGCCGGGAGCATTCCCGGGATGGGGACCCCCGGAGCATCCCCCCCCCCCCCCCCCGCCCCTAAACGCCTGTGCTGAGCCGGTCCCCGGTGCCGGTGACACCGACCCTGTCACTGCCACAGCGAACCCAAGGGGTTCGGGCCACAACGATGGCTTTTTAACAGAGCTTCTCCTCGCCCCGGCGCTGGGGACCACGGTGCTGGCACCGGGGGGACGGGGGCACCGATGGCACCGCGGCCCTGCTGGGGACCCCCGGTAATGGGCGTCCCCATTGCCCCCCAAGGCGTCCCTGGCTCAGCCGGTGCTGGGGACGCGTCCCTTGGGGGCCTGGTCCCCAGGGCCCTGGGCCCCATGGGCACCTCACGGGGTGCCCTGGGGTCCTGCCCTATGGGATACAGGAGAGGGAGGTGGTGATGGGGCTGGAGCGGGAGCTGGGAATGGGGCGGAGGTGGCAGCACCAGCTCCTGGCTCCGGTGTCGTCCTCCCCCCCCGGTGTTCCCCGCTTCCAGGGTGCTTCCAGTATCACTGGCTCCAGCATTGCCCTTGGTATCCCCCTTCCCTGCTTCTTCCCACCCTGCTCTGCCTCCAGCATCCCTGCATCCCATGAGCCTGGAGCATCCTCCTGCATCCCATGGGCCTGGAGCATCCTTCTGCATCCCATGGGCCTGGAGCATCCTCCTGCATCCCATGGGCCTGGAGCATCCTCCTGCATCTCATGGGCCTGGAGCATCCTCCTGCATCTCATGGGCCTGGAGCATCCTCCTGCATCCCATGGGCCTGGAGCATCCTCCTGCATCCCATGGGCCTGGAGCATCCTTCTGCATCCCATGGGCCTGGAGCATCCTCCTGCATCCCATGGGCCTGGAGCATCCTCCTGCATCTCGTTGTGCCTGGAGCATCCTCCTGCATCCCATGGGCCTGGAGCATCCTCCTGCATCCCATGGGCCTGGAGCATCCTCCTGCATCCCATGGGCCTGGAGCATCCTCCTGCATCTCGTTGTGCCTGGAGCATCCTCCTGCATCCCATGGGCCTGGACCATCCTCCTGCATCCCATGGGCCTGGACCATCCTCCTGCATCTCGTTGTGCCTGGAGCATCCTCCTGCATCCCATGGGCCTGGAGCATCCTCCTGCATCTCGTTGTGCCTGGAGCATCCTCCTGCATCCCATGGGCCTGGACCATCCTCCTGCATCCCATGGGCCTGGAGCATCCTCCTGCATCCAGCTGTGGTATGCTTTGAGCATCCCAGCTCCTGGCATTCCATGAGCATTCTCCAGCATCCCAGTGTCCCTCCAGCATCCTCCAGCAATCCCGGCTCTGGTGTGCTCGAGCATCTTCCAGCTCCGGCATCCTCCTGCTCTGGCATCCCGGCTCCCAGTGTCCCTCCAGCGTCCAGCATCCTGGTCCTGGTGTGCTTTGAGCATCCTCCAGCATCCCAGCTCCAGCGTGCTTGAGCATCTTCCAGCTCTGGCATCCCCCCAGCTCCCAGTGTCCCTCCAGCATCCTCTGCCATCCTGGTCCCAGTGTGCATCCAACAGCTCCCAGCATCCCGGCTCCGGAGTGCCTGGACCATCCTCTGGTACCCGGCTCTGGTGTGCTCGAGCATCCTCCCGCCCCGGCATCCTTGCGCATCCCTTGAGCATCCTTTGGCATCCCGGTGTGCTTCGAGCATCCTCCAGCATCCCGGATCCAGCGTGCTCGAGCATCCCCCAGCTCCCATCTCCACCTCCCTTCCCATCGGTGCCCATCACCCGCGGGGGGGGCCCGTCCGTGTTTGTCCTTTGCCCCCCCCCAGCACACGCATGTGAGACCGCGCCGCAGCAGCACCGCTATCGAGCAATGAATAAACCACCACCACCAGCCTGGACCCCATCGCTTCCTCCTCCTTGGGAACACCGGGAATGGGAACACCGGGAATGGGAGCACCAGGAATGGGGACAAGGGGGTCCCATGGCTGTTCCCCCCCCCAAAAAAAGTGGTCTCCGAGCCCCCCAAGCGCAAAGGCAAAGATGAGGCCATGGGGAGAAGGGATCCCTTTAATACCGGCTGAAGGGGGGGGGGGACGACCCGCTCGTCACGCGTGAACACGCGTGTTCCGTGTGTGCGCACACGCGACCCACGTGCAAAGGGTGCAGGAGTGCCCCCCCCCCTTATCCCCTTCCCGTGTCCATGTGTGCACACGCGTGTGCCCCCCCCCCATGGTGCACGGATGTGAGCATCGCACGCGTGGGGCGACATTGGGGGGGCAGTGGGGGGGTGCTGCTCGGTGTCACCCATAGGGAAGGATGGGGGGGGAGGCAGGGGATGGGGGGGGGGGGCAGCCCGGCTGCCCCTTGTCCCCGCAGCCCCCCCCGGGGGGACCTGCCCTGGGGGAGCCCCACAGCGGCCGCTGGCGTCTAGAAAAGGCTCTCATAGAAAAGGGGAGGTGGCAGCTCCGGGGGGGGGCCTGGGGGCAAGGGGGCAGCGCTGGGGAAAGGGACTCGCAACGGGAGGGACCCCCCCCGGGCCGCCCCCCCCCGCCAGCCACACTCCAGCCCCAGCAATGCCCCCTGCGCTTCCATCACTGTCCTCTGGGTGGCACCCAAGGACCTGCGGGGGGGCCCAGTGCCCCCCTGTGCCCCCCCAGGGCCCCAGTTCAGTGCCCCAATGTCCCAGTACAGCTCCCCAGTGCCCCCATTAACCCCCAGTGCCCCCTAATGCAGCCATTGCAGCCATTAACCCCCATTGCACCATTGCCCCCATTTACCTCATTACCCCCAGTGCCCCATTACTTCCATTAACCCCCACTGCACCGCATTGCCCCCACTGCCCCCCGTTGCCCCATTGCCCCCATTACTCCCATTGCCCCCCATTGCCCCATTACCCCCATTGCCACATTACCCCATTACCCCCATTGCCCCATTACCCCATTGCCCCCATTGCCACATTACCCCATTGCCCCCCATTGCCCCATTACCCCCATTGCCACATTACCCCATTACCCCCATTGCCCCATTACCCCATTGCCCCCATTGCCACATTACCCCATTGCCCCCCATTGCCCCATTACCCCCATTGCCCCCATTACCTCCATTACCCCATTGCCCCCATTACCTCCATTGCCCCATTGCCACATTACCCCATTGCCCCCCATTGCCCCATTACCCCCATTGCCCCCATTGCCACATTACCCCATTACCCCCATTACCTCCATTACCCCATTGCCCCCATTACCTCCATTACCCCATTGCCCCATTAACCCCCATTGCCCCCATTGCCACATTACCCCATTACCCCCATTACCTCCATTACCCCATTGCCCCCATTACCTCCATTACCCCATTGCCCCATTAACCCCCATTGCCCCCATTGCCACATTACCCCATTACCCCCATTACCTCCATTACCCCATTGCCCCCATTACCTCCATTACCCCATTGCCCCATTAACCCCCATTGCCCCTATTGCCCCATTACCCCCATTGCCCCATTACCCCCATTACCCCCATTGCCACATTACCCCCATTACCCCATTGCCCCATTACCCCCCATTACCCCCATTGCCACATTGCCCTCATTACCCCCATTGCCCCCCATTACCCCATTGCCCCGCACTCACCTACTGGCCTCCTGCAGCCCCTTTCCCGGTGCCTTCCTTTGGTGCTCTGTGGGTGCTCTCCTTGCCCTGGCTCTGCCGCCCATCCCCGGGGGTCCCTGTGGGTGCTGTGGGGTGAGCCCCGAACCCCCCCCCCTCCCTCCTTTTAACCCCCCCTCCCATTGCCCCCTGCTCTCACCGGGGCCGGGCCCCCCTTGGGGCTTGGGGCTGGCGCTGCCGTCCCCCCCGCGGCAATGGGGGGCTCCTTCCTCCTCCTCCTCCTCCTCTTCCTCGCCTGGCTCCTGCTTGCAGAGGTGATGCTCCACCATCATCTGCAGCTCTGCCGGGCAGGGGGGGGCACTGCTGACCGTCCCCATGCCCCCCCCCCCCCAATGCCGTGCCCCCCATGGGCACCCCCCAAGTGCTTCCGTGTCCCCCCCCCCCCCAAGTTACCTTTCATGGTGGGGGTGCTGCGGGAGAGCTTCTTCCTCTGCCGGGGGGACATGGCCAGGCCTGACTGAGGGAGGGGGGCGGAGTGAATGGGGGGGGCCCGTAGGGGTGCCCCCCCCTAGAGGCAGCACCTACCTTGAGCAGCGGGTTGGGCAGCCGGTCCTCATCGATCTCTATGGGGGGGACACACAAGGACCAAGGGGTCAGGATGGGTGCTGGGATCCATGCTGCATCCCCAATGGCGGGACACAGAAAGACCAAGTGATGGGTGCTGGGGTCCATCCTGCATCCCCAATGGCGGGACACAGAAGGACCAAGTGATGGGTGCTGGGGTCCATCCTGCATCCCCAATGGCGGGACACAGAAGGACCAAGTGATGGGTGCTGGGATCCATGCTGCATCCCCAGTGGTGGGACACAGAAAGACCAAGTGATGGGTGCTGGGGTCCATCCTGCATCCCCAATGGCGGGACACAGAAAGACCAAGTGATGGGTGCTGGGGTCCATCCTGCACCCTCAATGGCAGGACACAGAAGGACCAAGTGATGGGTGCTGGGGTCCATCCTGCACCCTCAATGGCAGGACACAGAAGGACCAAGTGATGGGTGCTGGGGTCCATCCTGCACCCCCAATGTGAACGCAGGGCTGTCCATCACCGCGGGATCCCCAGCATCCCCAGCACGCCCTATGTCGCCATGGCAACCAGCATCGCGCCCCTCTTGCCCTCACCACTACGGGGTTGCATCCTGACCCCTGCAAGTGATGCTCAGCCCCATGGAGCTGGTTCATTCACTGCAGGTGGCACTTGGGGACAGTCCCCAAGGCGCTGGGGGGGTCCCCAAGATGGAAACAGCCACTTGGGGGGGGGGGGGGGGCTGCAGTCCCTGTCCCCAAAGGCCGCGTTCCGGGCTGGGGGCACTGAAATGTCACCGCTGATGGCCCCAGGGCTGGTGGCCCCGTGCCCGTGGCTCCGGTGTCCCTGGCACCGTCCCACCCGCGGGCAGCTGCTGCCCGGGGAGATGGATGGGGTGAGCCCAGCACCGGGCACAGGGACGCGGGGACGGTGCCAGGGTGGGGGGGTATCGGGGGCAGGATGAGACCCAGTGCGATCAGCATAGAGGGGGTCCTCAGTGTCATAAGGGGGGGTCCTGAGTGTCATTCAGGGGGGCCTCAGTGTCATATGGGGGGGTCCTGAGCATCATTTAGGGGGTCCTCAGTGTCATATGGGGGGGTCCTGAGTGTCATTCAGGGGGTCCTCAGTGTCATAAGGGGGGGTCCTGAGTGTCATTCAGGGGGTCCTCAGTGTCATAAGGGGGGGTCCTGAGTGTCATTCAGGGGGGCCTCAGTGTCATATGGGGGGGTCCTGAGCATCATTTAGGGGGTCCTCAGTGTCATATGGGGGGGTCCTGAGTGTCATTCAGGGGGTCCTCAGTGTCATATGGGGGGGTCCTGAGTGTCATTCAGGGGGGCCTCAGTGTCATATGGGGGGGTCCTGAGCATCATTTAGGGGGTCCTCAGTGTCATAAGGGGGGATCCTGAGTGTCATTTAGGGGGTCCTGAGCATCATATGGAGGATTGTGAGCATCGTATCCGGGGGGGCCCGGTGATCATATGGGGGGCTCCTTGAGCTTCTCATAGGGGGTCCCTAAGCATCAAATGGGGGGGTCCTGGAGCATCAAATGGGGGGCCCCGATCGCCCCCCCGGGGTCCCTGTGTGCGCTGTGGGGACCCACCTGGGGATGATTGGTCACTGCTCAGCACCAGGTTGGCCGGAGTCGGTCGGCGCCTTCGGATCTGGAATGGGGGGGGGGGGGGGAACGACACAAGGGAGAGAATGGGGGGACCCCAAAACCCCACCGCACCCCCAAACCCCCCCCCATCCCCAAGGCCCCCTCTGTGTCCTTGTCCCCAGGGCGGTGGTGGCCCCATGGCCCCCAGCCAGGGCCCAGAGGCCAATGGCTCCATGGCCGGACACTTGTGTCCCTTAAATCATCATTCCCTGTCCCCAGGCAATGGCAGCGGGAGCCAGGTCTATCCTGGGAAGGGCTTGGGGACATCGGAGCTGGGGGACGTCAATGTGGGGACATCGGAGCTGGGGGACATCAATGTGGGGACATCGGAGCTGGGGGACATCAATGTGGGGACATCAATGTGGGGACATCGGGGCTGGGGGACATCAATGTGGGGACATTGGAGCTGGGGGACATCAATGTGGGGACATCGGAGCTGGGGGACATCAATGTGGGGACATCAATGTGGGGACATCGGGGCTGGGGGACATCAATGTGGGGACATTGGAGCTGGGGGACATCAATGTGGGGACATCAATGTGGGGACATCGGGGCTGGGGGACATCAATGTGGGGACATTGGAGCTGGGGGACATCAATGTGGGGACATTGGTGCCTGGGGTCATCAATATGGGAACACCGATGCTTGGGGACACCGATGCTTGGGGACACCGATGCTTGGGGACACCGATGCTTGGGGACATCGATGCCTGGGGACATCGATGCTTGGGGACACCGATGCTTGGGGACACCGATGCTTGGGGACATCGATGCTTGGGGACACCGATGCCTGGGGACACCGATTCTTGGGGACACCGATGCTTGGGGACATTGGAGCTGGGAGACACTGGTGCCTGGGGACACCGATGCTTGGGGACATCAATGTGGGGACCTCAATATGGGGACACCGGTGCTTGGGGCCATCAATGTCCCTCTGCTCCCACAATGTCCTTGCCCAAGGTCACCCGGAGCATCCCCCCTCCCCGGTGCCTTCAATGGGGTTTGGTGGCCCCGTGCTGGTGCCACCGGTGCCAGCGCCGCTCCTCGGCCCCTTTCCCCACTGACCCAGTGACTGAGCTCCCCAGCACTCCCTAATGAGGCGGGATGCCTAACGAGATGCTAATGAGATGCTAATGAGGTGCTAATGAGGCCGGGAGGGTGGAAGCCCCCTCCCCATCCTCCCGCCTTTCCCCATCTCACCCCCCCCCCCCCCCCGCGCACCTCCTCGGCCCCGTTGCCATGGAAACCCGCGATGTGGATTTACACGGAGATTAGAGGGAGCCGGGAATATCGGGAATACCGGGAATCGCCGGGAATCACCCTCTGCCCACCCATGAGCACCCTGCGCAGGCTGCGGGCTCCAACCGCACACAGCGATGGGGCTGGGACCCCCCCCCTTCCCCCCCCACGGAAGGCAGAGCCACCAGCGCGGTGTGGGGCTGGGTGTGGGGCAGGGCTATGGGGCCGGGGACACCGGTGTCACCCGCTCAAGGTCACCGGGCAAGGCCGAGCACCCCCCGCTGTGCCCCCCCCACAGAGGGGTCCGGGTGCCCCAAAGGCCTGAGGGGGATGAGCTCGTGCTTCCCCACTGCATCCCTGCCTGCCTGCCCCCATCCCTGCCCCCATCCCTCCCTCCATCCCTGCCTGCCTGCCCCCATCCCTCCCTCCATCCCTGCCTCCATCCCTGCCTCTATCCCTGCCTGCCTGCCCCCATCCCTGCCCCCATCCCTCCCTCCATCCCTGCCTCCATCCCTGCCTCCATCCCTGCCTCCATCCCTGCCTGCCTGCCCCCATCCCTCCCTCCATCCCTCCCTCCATCCCTGCCTGCCTGCCCCCATCCCTGCCCCCATCCCTGCCTCTATCCCTGCCTGCCTGCCCCCATCCCTCCCTCCATCCCTCCCTCCATCCCTGCCTCCATCCCTGCCCCCATCCCTCCCTCCATCCCTGCCTCCATCCCTCCCTCCAACCCTGCCTCCATCCCTGCCTCCATCCCTCCCTCCATCCCTGCATCCATCCCTGCCCCCATCCCTCCCTCCATCCCTGCCTCCATCCCTCCCTCCATCCCTGCCTCCATCCCTGCCCCCATCCCTCCCTCCATCCCTGCCTCCATCCCTGCCTCCATCCCTCCCTCCATCCCTCCCTCCATCCCTGCCTCCATCCCTGCCTCCATCCCTCCCTCCATCCCTGCCTCCATCCCTCCCTCCATCCCTGCCTCCATCCCTGCCTCCATCTCTCCCTCCACTCTTTCCTGCCTCCCTCTCCCCTGTCTTCCCTCCCTCCCTGCATCCTTCCCTCACTCTATGCCTCCATCCCTCCAAAAATCTCCCTGCGTCCACCCCTCTCTCCCTCCCTCCCTCCTTCCATCCCTTCCTGCCTCCATCTCTCCAAGATTCCATTCCTCCCTGCCTCCCTCCCTGTGTCCCTCTCTCCCTCCATCCCTGCCTCCCTCCCTCTCTCCCTCCATCCTTCCATCCCTCCCTGGCTCCATCCATCCCTGACCCCATTCCTCTCTCCTTCCCTCTCAACATCCTTTCCTCCATTGCTCCATCTCGGTCTCTATCTCTCCCTCCCTCTCTCCCTGCATCCCTCCTTGCCTCCATCCCTCCCTATTTCCCTCTCTGCCTCCATCCCTCTCTGCCTCCATCCCTCCCTGCCTCCATCCCTCCCTGCCTCCATCCCTCCCTGTCTCCATCCCTCCCTGCCTCCATCCCTCCCTGTCTCCATCCCTCCCTGGCTCCATCCCTCCCTGCCTCCATCCCTCCCTGGCTCCATCCCTCCCTGGCTCCATCCCTCCCTGTCTCCATCCCTCCCTGCCTCCATCCCTCCCTGCCTCCATCCCTCCCTGTCTCCATCCCTCCCTGCCTCCATCCCTCCCTGCCTCCATCCCTCCCTGGCTCCATCCCTCCCTGGCTCCATCCCTCCCTGCCTCCATCCCTCCCTGCCTCCATCCCTCCATGCCTCCATCCCTCCCTGCCTCCATTCCTCCCTGCCTCCATTCCTCCCTGCCTCCATCCCTCCCTGGCTCCATCCCTCCCTGGCTCCATCCCTCCCTGCCTCCATCCCTCCCTGCCTCCATCCCTCCCTGTCTCCATCCCTCTCTGCCTCCATCCCTCCCTGCCTCCATCCCTCCCTGGCTCCATCCCTCCCTGGCTCCATCCCTCCCTGGCTCCATCCCTCCCTGCCTCCATCCCTCCCTGCCTCCATCCCTCCCTGCCTCCATCCCTCCCTGCCTCCATCCCTCCCTGTCCCCATCCCTCCCTGCCTCCATCCCTCCCTGTCTCCATCCCTCCCTGCCTCCATCCCTCCCTGTCTCCATCCCTCCCTGGCTCCATCCCTCCCTGCCTCCATCCCTCCCTGCCTCCATCCCTCCCTGCCTCCATCCCTCCCTGGCTCCATCCCTCCCTGCCTCCATCCCTCCCTGGCTCCATCCCTCCCTGCCTCCATCCCTCCCTGCCTCCATCCCTCTCTGCCTCCATCCCTCCCTGCCTCCATCCCTCCCTGTCTCCATCCCTCCCTGGCTCCATCCCTCCCTGCCTCCATCCCTCCCTGCCTCCATCCCTCCCTGGCTCAATCCCTCCCTGCCTCCATCCCTCCCTGCCTCCATCCCTCCCTGGCTCCATCCCTCCCTGCCTCCATCCCTCCCTGCCTCCATCCCTCCCTGCCTCCATCCCTCTCCCCATCCTCTCTCCCTCCCTCCCTGCCTCCATCCCCGCTGTCCGAAGCTCCGCTCCCTCCTTCCGCCGCTATTTTTAGCTCCATCTCCACCATCGATTAAGGGCAGGAGGAGCCCGGCCCCGGCCCCGCTGCTCCCTCCGGAGCCGGGAGCGGGAATGGGCTGAGGGAGCGGGACGGGATCAGGGATGGGCATGGACCGAACCCCACCAGGAGCTGCGAGCGGGGCAGGGACACGGGGCAAAGCCCTAGGCCGGGCCTGGCACCCATGGGTGGCACCGGCGCCCGGGGGGTGCTCACAGCAGAGATGGGCTCCAGGAGCTGGGAGGACACGGGGGGGGGCTTGAGGAGCTCCATGGGGACGAGCCTGGGGACAGCCCCACAGGACACGGGGGGGGGGGGGACACAGGACCGGGCCCCCCATTGTGGGGAGCCCACATCCCTGCAGGGACCCCCAAAAGAGCCCTGAAAGCGGGGGGGGGGGAGGGGGGGGGCAGCAGCACCCCCACCAGGCACCAGGATGGGGCTGAACCCCCTCGGGGAGGGGAAACTGAGGCAGGGTCCGGCCGAGCCCCCCCATAGCCCGGCTGCGTGTGGGGGTCCCTGCTCCTCCGGCACCCCCCGGCTCCTGCCGTCACTTCTGGGGGGGGGGTGGTGGAAATGAGCACCCCCAGGTGCGTGCCTGCATCTTGGGGGGGCTCCACGCTCACCCCACGCTGCTGCCACAGGGGGACCCCCCCATTACCCCCCCCCAGCATCCCTGAGACCCCGCTGAGCTTCACACCCCGGTGATGGTGGGGACCGGCCAAGACCCCCCCTTGTCCCCTGCAGCCCCCCGGGTTTGGGGGGGCAGAGAGAGCGGTCTCTGTGTGTGGTGTGTCCCCCCCCCCCCGGCCACCCCATCCCGCGGCTCCTTTGGGTCCCCTCCAATGGAAGGACCCGGAGGGAGGGGGGGGGCCCGAAACCCAGCACCGGGCCCTGGGCTTCGTCAGGAGCCCGCACATGGCCCTGGTGCCCCCCGCGTCCCCCCGCGCCCAGCGGGGCCAGCGCCGCCCCGATACCGCGGTGATCGCCGCTGCTGCCGCCGGTGCCGGTGCCGGTGCCTCCGCCGCGCCCTTCCCGTGCCCGCATCCCTCCCGCATCCCCCCCGGTCCCTCCGAACCTGCTCGGCCGCCTCCGGGTCCAGGTGCGGCTCCAGCAGCGGAACCGTGAACTGGATCTTACGGGGGCTGTTGGGCTCCATCGCGGGCGGCGGCGGCTCCGGTGGCTCCGGTGGCTCCGGTGGGTCCCGGCCCCGGCCCCGCCCCGGCCCCGGCCCCGCCCCGGCCCCTGGTCCCGGTGCACGGACGGGCGGTGGGACCGGGGCGGGGACAGAGGCGGGGACACAGGGGATGGGCACCGGGACCGGGCGGTGGGGTGGGAGCGGGGCACGGGGCGGACACGGGGACGGACACAGGGATGGACACAGGGACACGGGGATGGACACAGGGATGGACACAGGGACACGGGGATGGACACAGGGACACGGGGATGGACACAGGGATGGACACAGGGACACGGGGATGGACACAGGGACACGGGGATGGACACAGGGATGGACACAGGGACACGGGGACGGACACAGGGATGGACACAGGGACACGGGGATGGACACAGGGACACGGGGATGGACACTGGGACACGGGGATGGACACAGGGATGGACACAGGGACACGGGGATGGACACAGGGATGGACACAGGGACACGGGGACGGACACAGGGATGGACACAGGGACACGGGGATGGACACAGGGATGGACACAGGGACACGGGGACGGACACAGGGATGGACACAGGGACACGGGGATGGACACGGGGATGGACACAGGGACACGGGGATGGACACAGGGATGGACACAGGGACACGGGGATGGACACAGGGATGGACACAGGGACACGGGGATGGACACAGGGATGGACACAGGGACACGGGGATGGACACGGGGATGGACACAGGGACACGGGGATGGACACAGGGATGGACACTGGGACACGGGGACGGACACAGGGATGGACACAGGGACACGGGGATGGACACAGGGATGGACACTGGGACACGGGGATGGACACAGGGACACGGGGATGGACACGGGGATGGACACAGGGACACGGGGATGGACACAGGGATGGACACAGGGACACGGGGATGGACACAGGGATGGACACAGGGACACGGGGATGGACACAGGGATGGACACTGGGACACGGGGATGGACACAGGGATGGACACAGGGACACGGGGATGGACACGGGGATGGACACTGGGACACGGGGATGGACACAGGGACACGGGGATGGACACAGGGATGGACACAGGGACACGGGGATGGACACAGGGATGGAGCCAGGGACAGGCACATAGACACAGATCCGGGGACAAAAGGAGACACACAGGGACACAAGGATGGGCTCCGGGACACAGGGACAGACACAGGGACACAAGGAAGGACACATGGACACAGGGATGGACACAAGGACACATGGACAGATCCCAGGACACAGGGACAGACACATGGACACAGGGATGGACACAGGTGCAGGCCTTGGGATGGGCAGACAGGCAGCAGGAGTGACCCACACATATGTGTACAACCCCCATGTACCCCTCATGTACCCCCCCATGTACCCCCTCCATGTACCCCCCATGTACCCCTCCATGTACCCCCTCCATGTACTCCCCCATGTACCCCCCATGTACCCCCCCCATGTACCCCCCCATGTACCCCCCCATGTACCCCTCCATGCACCCCCCATGTACCCCCCCATGTACCCCCTCCATGTACCCCCCCATGTACCCCTACACGTACCCCCATGTACCCCCCATGTATCCCCCCATGTACCCCCCCATGTACCCCTCCATGTACCCCCCCCATGTACCCCCCCATGTACCCCTCCATGTACCCCTCCATGTACCCCCCATGTACCCCTCCATGTACCCCCCATGTACCCCCCATGTACCCCCCCATGTACCCCCCATGTACCCCCCATGTACCCCCCCATGTACCCCCCATGTACCCCCCATGTACCCCTCCATGTACCCCCCATGTACCCCCCATGTACCCCTCCATGTACCCCCATGTACCCCCCATGTACCCCCCCATGTACCCCTGCATGTACCCCCCATGTACCCCCCCCATGTACCCCCCCATGTACCCCGGTCACCCTGGCAGGGACAGGGCTGGTGGCTTTTGGGGTGTCCCCCCCGCACCCCCTTGTCTGTCCTAATGAGGCTGGGGGGGGGGTCCCCCAGTGGGGTGCCACTGATTTGGTCCGGGAGGGGACATGGGCCAGCCCCATGCTTGGGGATGGACACAGGGATGGGGGGGCCATGGGGGCACCCTAAAAAGAGAGGATGGGGGGGACATCACACACACACACAAAGGGGGTGTCCTGCATGGGGCTGCACCCCATAGGCACGATGCATCCCATAGCCCATAGTATTTGGGTTGGGGGGGGGGGGGGGGCAGAGCCTGGGACCGGGGGGGCCCCCCCCACTGCTGCAGGAGCCATAAGTGCGTGTCCCATCACTTATTCATGCCGGGATCCAGGAGGAAGGAGCCCTTAAGTAGGTCAGGCAGGAATGTGGGAAGCGATGGGGGCTGGTCCAGGCTGCCCCCCCCCCCAGGCATGGAGCGGGAAGTGGGGTCCCCCCCCAGCACCCATCAGCACCCATCAGCACCCAGCACACGCAGGCAGGGTGCTGGGGTGCAGGTAAAGGTGCTGCTGCACCCCCCAAACCCCCTCATGGTCGGATCCGTGTCCCTGATCCCATGGGATGCAGTCGATGTTCATTATGGATGTGTAAAGCATCACTGAAGAGATGCAGCACGTCACTGGAGACCCCCCCCCCCACCCCCCCGGATCCTGGGGGATCCCTAATCCAGGGGTTTAATCCTGCTTGATCCTGAGTCTTTCCCATCGGGATGCTGCACGTGGACCCCCTGCTCCATCCCAAGCCCTGCTGGCAGCCCTTGGCCATTAAACGCGGTGCCCTGGGGGTGCTGGATGTGACCCAGGAGCAGAGCGAGGCCCTGGAATGGAGCCGGATGCGGGGCGATGCCGAGCGGGACCGGGTGCATCCTTCCCATGGGATGTGCCGGGCGATCCCGGCCCCCCCCGCAGGCCTGGACGTGCCAAAGGAACAGTTAAGTCCAGGCTTCATCCACGAGCACTCCCGGGCTAAAAATAG